>NW_028258139.1:11634848-11786363 GCF_053883595.1 Heterocephalus glaber | reverse complement strand
CAATTGCTAGTATAGCAAAACACACACACACACACACACACACACACACAAAACATATTAAAACAAAACCACAAAGAAAGGCAAAAGATAGGGCCTGGTCAGCTGGCCATCAAACTGAGTTAAGCTGCCCGAGCGAGCCTGGGTTGTGGCAGCCGCGGACAGTCAGTTGCAGGGGACCCAGCAGCTGCTGCAGGATAAAAAGCAGCCAAGGTATCTGAAGTCCCCAAAGGAATTGTGAGCTGAAGCAGGTTCAGAGCAGTAGCTCAGGCTGAAACAGAACAGTACTTCTGTCAACAGGAGTTTAAGGCAAGGAAGCCTTGGTACTGAGATCCATGGTGGTTGCCACACTGGGGTAGGGGGTTGGGGGTGGGGTGTCCCAGGAGATGACTATGCTTCCAGCATAGCCTGATCTTTTTCTGCATCACCAGCCATAAATCCATGAGAACTACACAAACTGATAGATGAAGTGGCTGTTCCATGGATTGGCATTTTGTTTTTTGGTTTTATGGGGGTTTTTTTGGAGACAGGGTCTTGCTATGTAGTCCAGGCTGGCCTTGAACTTGCTATGTATCAGAGGCTGGCCCTGAAATCATGGCAATCCTCCTGAACCTCCCAAGTGCTGGGATTACAGGCGCGCACCACCACACTTGGCTAGACTAGCATTTTGGGTGCCCTCCTGAAATACAAAGCCTCAGCAAAACTCAAATTACATTCTTAGGAAAAGACATTAAATTGATAGATGTGGTGGCACACACCTCTGATCCAGCCACTCAGGATGCTGAGGTAGGAGAACTGAAAGTTCAAGGCCAGTCTAGGGAACTTAGTGAGACCCTGTCTCAAAAAAGGACTGGAGGATTGGGGATTTAGCTCAGTGGTTTCACTGCTTACCTTGCAAGCACAAGGTCCCGAGTTCGATCCCCAGTACCAAAAAAAAAAAAAAAGGAAAAGAAAATTGGTTTAAAAAAGGACTGGAGATGTACCACACGTCTGCATACATACCCCTCACAAAAGGTATTATGCAGCGCAAGAACCAGAGTTCAATCCCTGGTACCTAAATAAATAAATAAATAAATGGAGGGAGGGTAAAAGCTTGCTAGGAAATGGGAGTCTAGAAGGGACCAGGAATGGGGATCATGTAACACACAAGGTGGGATTTAATGTTGAACTTGGCCATTAAAATAGGACTTTACCTATGGTCAAAAAGCACCATCAACGAGGACAAATAATTCCAAATCCAGAGGCACCTAATATACCTGGGAAAACCAAGATAATCTTGAAGAATATACATTTTCCTAAGTCATAACTCCAGAATGATAAATCAGGAAAGCCAAGTGTGTACGATTAACTAAAACGTACCTAAACAGACTTAAAAACAGTGCCTGGTCTGTAAATATTGCCTGGAATTAGTCCTGTTATTAATCCTACATGATCTCATTTTAACTATCTATGATGGTGGCTTATTATGTGGCACATTATATTACCTTGTGGGACACAGAATGACTTTTTGCTTTTGGGGGGTGAAGGTAAGGGCAGCTGATGCTGGAGGGAGAAGGAAGCCAAGCCAAAAAAGACAGGACCATAGTTATTGCATTTATACCAAATTACATGAATGTATATTTTTAAAGAAAATACAATAGGGTCGAGGATTTAGCTCAGTGGTTCTGGGGCCTGCCTCACAAGTGCAAGATCCTGAGTTTGATCCCTGGCATCAAACCCCCCCCCCCCGAAAATACAATAATTTCTAACAAAGTATTGTGTGTGCTCAGTACTGGGATTGAACCCAGGTTCCTCACACTGAACTGTATCCCCACCCCTTTTTATTTTGAGACAGGGTCTATTAAGTTGCTAAGTTTCCCAGACTGGGCTCGAACTTGTGATCTCCCTGCCCCAGCCTCCCAGAGTGCTGGGATTACAGGCCTGTGTCACTATGCCTGGCTTAACAACAAAATTTGAAAATCGGAGAACTGATTATGGTTGGCATGGGAAGCATGACCAGCAGACTCCATGGGGGAAGGCTGGATCCTGGTAGCGAAGGGAAGATGAGGCATCCCTCAACACACAAACACACACTCGCGCCCAAGAACTCCGTGCAGTGTGTGAAGGCTGCCCTACTCACTGGCTACCACTGCCAGATGACCCAGATCTGTGGTGTCCCTGCCTCAGGCCACGCTGGGTGGCTTCACATGCAAGTGAGTATCTGTTAGCTAAATGGGGCTGAGTCATTCATCAACACCGAGGGGTATACCAGCCAGGACCTTATCTGATGAGCCCTGTTGTGGCTTCGTTAGCCCCCTGACTGCACCCAAGGGCTTAGTGACCACCTCAGTACACCTCATCCCAGGATCCATGGGATCATCTTGGGGAACCCACAGCTGTGTCTCCAAGCACTCGCCCCACCTGTTCCTCTCCTTCTAGGCCTATTCTGAGGTGACCCCAGAACTCCTCCCCTTCTGTGGATAGTCCTGCCATGGGCTTCTGCCTCCTGACCACGATCAGCCATTCTTACTTGGTTCCTGCTCACCGCAGCCTTTCTGGAGGCCTCATGGGCCAGACTCTTAGGCTCCTCTGTGACTTCAGCAGGAGACTACATAGAGCCTTTCCTGTCCCCTTCTCACCATGCCACCCTTGCCTCCGTCTTGCAGGGTCTGGCAGAAACCCATCCCCGTCTTGAATACAGGCTTTTCCTATTGAAGCAGAAAATTCAGTTCTGTGCTATAGCTTTCCTTGGCAGACCGGGAGGATGGAAAGCATACCGGGAGTCTCGGAGGTAAAGTGAAAAGCACGCTTTATTTTCAGCACCGGTGGGTGAGCCTGAGTTAACATTGCAAGAGACTAACCCCCCTTTTTGAGGTAGAACAGAGCAAGATATACTCTCAGAAGAGGGCAGGCTTACAGACATTTTACATTCTTTTCTTTGGTTACAAAGAGTTCGGGTCATGGGGGTTTAAGCAAATTCATTGGTTATCAAGCATTACAATGCAAGGAGTCACATCTCATTTACATCTGGCGGGAAGGGAGAAATTGCTTGAGAACAAAGAAAATTCCTGAGATACTTGTGAGGTAGCATCATGCTAGGCAAGCTCAAAGGTGTTGGGAGAATGGGGGGACTTCCCCATCAGCAAGTCTGGCTTTAACTGTAAGGAAGCATGTTTCCCGTTCACAACCTCCTTCTTTTCCTGCCTTGCTGTTCTGGTTTTCACGGTGTCGTCTGGAGGACCCCTCTCTCCCGCTACAGCACGTGCCGTGTGGACATCCCTGCCGACAGCCCCTCTACACTTCCAGGGCCAGAGCGGGCTTGGAAGCCCTCTCCTCCTTCACAATCCCCGGCTGCCCTCCTGCTTCCTCCCGGCTCTTCTCCTCAACCTTTCCGCGTCCAAGCGTGGCCGTGCTCTTGAAGGCGACAGACCCCATTCTTCTCACTTCTCAAAGCACCAGATCTCCCGATACTCCGCCCTAGTCTACCCCGTCTACCTCATGTCCCACAACAGAAGACCCCTGCACGGGCCACACCGGCACCCTAAAACCCGCAGCTCGGCAGGAGTCTCAACCTCTTAGTGCCTCCTCGACGACCCTGTATGCAACATCTGCCCTCTGGAAGAACCCTACGAAGGCCGGGTACTCTGCCCAGGTTCCTACTCAGAGACCGCGAGCATCTTACCTGCACATGGACCTCCCCACTGCGATGGTTCGGAAGCTGGGAAGCCCGACACCAGCGCAGCAGGCGACTACACGTCCCAGCGTGCATTGCACCGGGAAAAGGGCGTCCTCTGGCTCCGCCCCGGAAGATAAGCCAGCTAGTGGCCTTCGCGTTTCCTCTTTCGGCCAAGCTCGGGAACAGGTAGGATGTGTGTTTGACCCCGCGGCCTTGGGAACATCCGCTGCCATCCACCGCTCTAGGCCACGATGGGGCTACCTGTGGACCTGAGCAACTCTTCTGAAATGGCGCGGGCGCGCGTGGCCTGGAACAGGGCATGGAGGGGCCGGGATGGGGGCGCGTGCGACCCGTAGGGTAGGTTCCGGGAAGCCAGGGCGGCGGGGCTCTTTCCCATCGGATGCTGACAGTGAGCGGCCCTTAGATCCGCCGCCATGGGCCGCGTGATCCGTGGACAGAGGAAGGGTGCTGGCTCTGTGTTTCGCGCGCACGTGAAGCATCGCAAGGGCGCTGCTCGTCTACGCGCCGTGGACTTCGCAGAGCGGCACGGCTACATCAAGGGCATCGTGAAGGTTCGAGGAGCCAGCTGGGGCGGGTGGGGGAACGGGGCGTCCCGCTGAGGCCCGGCGCTGACCCCGTCCCAATCCGCAGGACATCATCCACGACCCGGGCCGCGGCGCTCCACTCGCTAAGGTGGTCTTCCGGGATCCATACCGATTCAAGAAGCGCACGGAGCTGTTCATCGCTGCTGAGGGCATCCACACGGGCCAGTTCGTATATTGCGGCAAGAAAGGTGAGCCTTGTGGTCGGGAAGGAAGGGCAAATACGGGATGGGTGTGTTCGAAGAGCGCACAGCCTGCGCCTGGAAAATAACTTACTGGGTGGAAGCCTCGCGTGGGGAGATTTTCGTGGCAGGAGGAGGACCCGTTCGGTTTTCCAGAAAGTTGTATGGTACCTGTCTCACTTGTGGAGTGCTTAGAGTGGGTTCATATTGCCATTGGTTGCATTGACCATCTGGTGCTGCTTTTGCTGCTAGCCCAACTCAACATTGGCAATGTTCTTCCTGTGGGCACCATGCCTGAGGGTACCATCGTATGCTGCCTGGAGGAGAAGCCTGGGGACCGGGGCAAGCTGGCCCGAGCTTCTGGGAACTACGCCACAGTCATCTCCCACAACCCTGAAACCAAGAAGACCCGCGTGAAGCTGCCCTCGGGTTCCAAGAAGGTCATTTCTTCTGCCAACAGAGCTGTTGTTGGTGAGTGCCATGCTGAATACTGAAGATTGGGTGATGAGACCAGAAGCTGCAGTGGACTGTCACTTGGCAGTTCTGTATCTAGAACCGGATTGTTTGCTTTCCTGAACTTGGGCTCTATAAATTTGAGCAGTCTTGAGTTGTGTCTCTGTAAGCCCAGCAGGATAGTGGTTACAGCTTTTTCAGACAGAACTGGGCAAGTCACTTGACTTTCTCAAGTCTTAACAAGTGAGTGATTTTGTTGTTGAACAACACCATGGAATCTTTCCTAAATCCATTTTTGCACAAATGCTGTTGTCAGGATGTGTTCACAGAATAAGCACAGCTGTGATACAGTGGCCTTGGTGGGTTGTCCTGGAAGTTTCAGAGGCTAGGTGATTTGCTCTGTGTCTCAGACAAAATGATGAAGATGGGATGCTTATCTGGGAATTTGAGCTTAGCGAACATCATTTGTGATGGGGATGAGGGCCTTGGCTTGTTTGCCCAGTGGAACTTGAAATGTGAGGGTAGCACACAGGTTGCAAGGGCTCTCTAGGGTGGAGGCTGGTGGGCTTTCTTCTGGTAGTAGTTTGAAGTACTGTGGCTCTTGGATGATGCATATGATCAAATCTTAAGTTGAGTGATTAGCATAGGAGGGTGGGGCATTAGCAAGCACTTGCCTGGGTGTGTTCTTACTGGAGGGCCTATGGTATATATATCTGAGGTGCCACGTCTTCTCTACAGGTGTAGTAGCTGGTGGTGGCAGAATTGATAAACCTATCTTAAAGGCTGGCCGTGCCTATCACAAGTATAAGGCAAAGAGGAACTGCTGGCCACGTGTGCGGGGTGTGGCCATGAATGTAAGTAGCCCAGAAAATGAGTGAGTGGGGTATTGTGGGTACAGTGGCCATGTGGGTGGGTTACCTAGCCCTCTACGGAAGTTAGCCTTCTACCCATGTGGTAGGGCCATCTGCAGTGGGAGAAGCACTAGGTGGTGGTTTTATAGCCAGACCTCTTGATCTGGGCCCAAAGCAGGTGGGATAACCCTGTTCTAACACCATCTTTTTCTGCTTGTAGCCTGTGGAGCATCCCTTTGGAGGTGGTAACCACCAGCACATTGGCAAACCCTCAACCATCCGCAGAGATGCCCCGGCTGGTCGAAAAGTGGGTCTCATTGCTGCTCGCCGTACTGGACGACTCCGTGGAACCAAGACTGTGCAGGAGAAAGAGAACTAGAGCCGAGTGGCTCAATAAAGTTTGTCCTTGGACTGGCTGGCAACATCTTTATTCAAATGATGGAGTAGCTCTGATCTCAGTTATTTGTGGAGTTGCTGGGTGGGGTATTTAGCCACAGGTGCCAACATGATGGGGTCTGCTTTGCCCAGGGATCTTGGGGTGTGGGAAGAATAATTTGACTTTACCTCTTCCACTCCATGCAGGTTACCAAGAAAGAGCAGGCTATATAGCTACTTTACACTGGCTGCATTCCTTGGGTGGTGGGTTTCACTTCTACAGTGGCGGGTTCTAGGTACCTTTTCCTCACCTGTGCCTCATGCCCTCCTACTTCTGCTGGTGGTGATCAGGTTGAGGTGGGCATTTGTACAGAAATCTATTCCCAGGTCCCTGTATAATAGTGCTGATTCTTGTTTGCAGTTCTTTCCTATGGGTTCCAGATCACCTCAGACCCTGTCTACCTAAATAGAGGCCTAGGCTGGATGGCAAAGAGCAGGTATATGCTCCTTCCTGCACTGGAACCTGACTTTTCCTTCTCGGAGTGGTGTTCCTGAGAAGCAACAGGTTAGAAACATCTGGAAGGGAACCTGCAATAAGAAGACAGGCTAGTTCCTACTCCAAGGGAAAACAAGTAGGCTTGTTTGGCCTGTCCATGTCCTGGTGTTTATTGACCACATGCTGAGCAGCATCAACTATCAAACCTGGGAGCCCCCTTCCATCAGCTGGAATCAGATCTCTGACACTTGCTCCCTGGTCATCTCAGGGTGGTTTAGCTATGTAGCTGTAGGCAGGGTCCTTTCTGTAGGGCCTTGCTGTGGCTACCAGTGGCTTCTACCTAGTGTGAGCCTTAACCTTCTGGCTTTCTGCTGTAACTGGTCTGAGTACCACCTGCCCTTGGGTGCCCACCGCACTTGCCCAGGGAGAGACTTGGTCCTGATCCTCTCACATGGGTGGCCCAAGGGTCCAAGGTTACAGGTAGAGGCATTTTCAGGATGGAGTGGCATCTGGAAGGAAGAAGGTGTTGGAAGACATGGTTGCTTTGGCCATAAGCTGCCAGTTTTCCAGCTCCTTCAGCAAAGTGGAGCCTGGGCCAATGGACAACTCATCAGAGAGGGTTTGCTCCAGAAGCAGTCAGGAAGCCCCTGTTCAGTTTGGACACTGGGGCCTATAGTTAGGGGTGGAGGCAGTGAGTTAACCGCTAAAACAGGCAGGCTGCTTTGCTGTGTCCTGATCCTTTGGCGATTTTCATGGCTCACTAGAAGAGTTATCGGAAAAAGTAGTCGGGCTTGTGGTGCACGCCTGTAATCCCAGCACTCTAGGAGGTGCAAATTTAAGCCTAACCTGGTCGATACAGAGGATCCTGTCTCAAAAAGGGGGGTGGGGGTGGCGATGCATCTCCCGGCAGAGGTTCAATCCCCAATATTGGACAAAAGAGTTAGTGTGAGCTGCTGGCCATTGACTTGGTCACTGATACCCTAGCCACTGCCTGGGTTTTGAAGCCTCTGGGTCGTTTGGGACTTGCCATCCCGCCCCACGCAGTTCCACCACTACCAACAGACATCCACGGAGGTGGATAACGAGACGCTGCGTCCTAGCTTGCCAGAGCGGTGCCTAAGGCCCGTATAAGGGGCGGGTTCGGAGGCGTCACTTCCGGCTTGGTCTTGATTGGCGGCCAGTGGGGCCGGATTGCAAGTCCGCTTCTCTGTCTGGGGCGCTGAGGTGAGTGTGGGCTCTGTCGTGCGCGTATTCTGCGGGCGACCTTCCTGGTTCGCCGGTGCTCCTGTGGCTGCGGGCTGAATCGCCCCTGCCACCGCAGAGACCCTGACAGGCTCCATCCTCCGATAGTTCCCCTCCTGTTCACCCACCCCGGGGTCGTCTCCTTACTCTCTACCCCTCAGGTTCGGGCGTGCCTGGTCGCCCTCAGGTCAGCTCCTGCGTCAGGGATGCCCCGATCTATTGCTCCCTGTAACCCTTCCGTACGCCCCGTTCCCCTCCTCCTTTCGACCTTCCTCCACACGCCGTCCAGTTCTGTTCTCTCCCTCTCCCGGTTCTCCCCCTCTCCTTAACTTGGCTCGCTCCCCCCCACGCCTTCATCCATCCTGTTTTCTCGTGGCTCTCCAAAGCTTTTCTCCCCATGAAGCCAAATTTTTGTTTCTCATTTTTCAGCATCTGAAGCGTTTGTATTTGCCCCCATCATTTTGTGTTTTTTAATCCATATTTTAAAATATTTTTCAAGAAATTTTAAAATAAAAGAAAGTACAGAAAATGAACAAACACCACAGCGACTGAGATTGCTAGTTCACATTCTGCCAAATTTATTCAGGCCTTTTTTTTTCTTTTAAAGAAAACATTATTAAAGTAAAACTACGCTTAGATACATTTGTTCCCTCAGAGACATCCCTTTTCTAACCAATATCCTTTCAGCCCAATATCTTTACTTTCTGTACATACCTACACATACTATGGATATTCTATATCTGTCAGTGTTACTTAACTTTGTGCTATCTACTTGACATTGTTATAGTTCACTTCTTTTTTTGTTTTTTGAGACAGGGTTTCGCTATGTAGCCCAGGCTGCTCTTGAAATCAAGATCTTCCTGCCTCAGCCTCCCAAGTGCTAGGATTACAGGCATGTACCATCATGTTTGGCCTAATATAATTCATTTCTTTTAACCACCCCGGGATCAAACTTGGGACCTTGTGCTTTCAGGGCAGGTGGTGAAACCACTGAGCTAAATCCCCGGACCATTAACAGGATTTTCTATGGAGCACATACTGAAAATTTGTCTGACGAGAGGCTCTTTTTTTTGTACCGGGGATCGAACTCGGATCCTTGTGCTTTCCAGGCAGGCAGTGGAACCACTGAGCTAAATCCCCGGCTGAGGTTTGCATGGTTTTAGCTCTACCATGTAGCGTAAGACAGATTTCCAGAACTCTTATCAGTTTATACTGCTCATTTCCACAGTATTTGCTATTATGAAACATTTTCTCAACCTTGGGGAAAGAAGTCTTGTTTTACTTTGTTTCTGTAATTCTTCTCTATGCCTTTTCCTTAAACTTAAAAAAATATATTCTGTGTATTTATCTTCTGTTACATATGCTTGCAAATGTCTTTTCACTTTGCAGCTTGTCCTTTAATTTTTTTTGACCCCAAGGAGGAAAGATCTATTTCAGCTCATGTTTTCTGAGGTTTCAGTCCCTGGTGAGGCGGAACAACAGGGCAGGGAGTGCATGATGGAGCAAGGTTGCTCACCTCATGGCAGCCAGGATGCAGAGAGAACTTGTCTTTTAATTTCATGGTGTTTTGTTTGGATGGAGCCATGTAACACAGTCTTTTCCTGTGTAGACTTTAAAAAACATTTAAGTACCATAGAAGGCAGAGATCTAATTTTATTTTTCTATGGAAAAAGAGTTGTGTGTGGTGGCACATGCCTATAATCCCAGCACACAGGAAGCCGAGGCAGGAGGATTGAGAGGAATTTGAGGCCAGCCTGAGCTACATAGTGAGACCCGCTCTTAAAAATAAATTAAAAGAGAGCCGGGGATTTAGCTCAGTGGTTCCGGTGCCTGCCTCGAAAGCACAAGGTCCCAAGTTCAATTCCTGGTACCAAAAAAATAATAATAATAATTAATTAATTAAAAGAAACAGCAGGGCTGGGGATTTAGCTCAGTGGTTCCGGTGCCTGCCTCGAAAGCACAAGGTCCCAAGTTCAATTCCTGGTACCAAAAAAAAATAATAATAATAATTAATTAATTAAAAGAAACAACAGGGCTGGGGATTTAGCTCAGTGGTTCCAGCGACTGCCTTCCAAGTGCAAGGTCCCGAGTTTGATCCCTGGTACCAAAAAAAAAAAAAAGAAAAGAAAAGAAACAACAACAAAAGAAACCAGTTGTGCCAACACCAATTTTTTTTTTTTGGTACCATGAGCTCAGGACTTTGCGCTTGTGAGGCAGGCGCTGGAACCACTGAGCTAAATCCCCGGCCAACACCAATTATTGAGTAATACATCTTCCTCAATTGCAATATATGTGTGGATCTCTTCCAATATCTTTTCCCTGTTTCAACTTTTTTTTTTTTTTTTTTTGAGGCAGGGTCTTACTCTATGTCACTAAGCTGCCCAGTCTGGGCTCAAACTTGGAATCCTCCTGCCTCAGCTTCCCAGAGTGCTGGAATTATAGGTGTGTGCCCAGCTTCCTCCTTTGGTTCTTTTTGGCATAGCCTTGGCTAATCCTGCATGATTATTCTATAATATGATATTTAGAGTCATTTTGGTCCCATTTCATGTTTTGTTGAAATTTCTAGTGTAATTACACAGAATTGATTTAAGGAGACTTGGGATTTTTATGATATTTTCTATTTATAATTTTTTTTTTTTGAGACAGGGCCATGCTATGTATTTCATATTGGCCTTGAACTTGTGGCAGTCCTCCTGCCTCAACCTCTGGAGTGCTGAAATTACACGTGTGTGCCCCTATGTCCAGCTTTGATTTTTCCATAGGCTTTTTAAGGCCCTTCAATAAAATTATAATTTTGCCCATAGAGCACTTTTTCTTTCCTTGAGACATGGGTCTCATTATGTTGCTCAGACTGGTTTTAAATTCCTGGGCTCAAGTGATCTGCCTGCCTCAACTTCCTGATTATGGGCATGTATCAGTATGACTGGCTATACATATCTTTTTGTTAGACTTTTAGTTACTGAATGGTCTTTGAAGCTGTTGTAAATGTCAGTTTTTGGTTTCTGATTGCTAGTACATAAGCTTGCTATTAATTTATCTGACTTTGTAATGGTGATGCTGTTAATACTTATCCGAGGGCCAGGGATTTAGCTCAATGGTTCTGCCGCCTGCCTCACAAGTGCAAGGTCCCGAGTTGGATCCCAGGTACAAAAAAAACAAAAACGAAAAACTTATCTGAACCCTGGATTAATACTCTTGAATTTCCTGTGTAATTTTATTCTCAAATATTAAAATTACTTTGACGTTTAATGATATTTAATAATATTAATAATAGCATTTTATTTATTCTCAAATAATGGCATTTTGGTCTTTTCTTTCCAATCCTTTTTTCTTTTTTTTTCTTCTTCCAGTACTGGGGATTGAATTCAGGACCTTGCACTTGCGAGGCAGCTGTGGCACCACTGAGTTACATCCCTGGCCCCTCTTTTCCAGTCCTTTTAGCTTGTATTTCCTTTTTCTGAGACTTTCTGCACTGGCTCAGATACTGAGTAGCATCACACAGAATGAGCATCCTTGTCTTGTCACTGACTCTCCTACAGGTGCTTTCACTATGTCATTTCAGTGTAGGTATGAACGTAGATTGAGTCCTTGGGACCTCAGGGTCCCTGGGCCACACTCTGAGAACTACTGCTGTATAGTATCTTATTTTATGTCTTTTTTTTCCCTAATAGTATTTAGTTTTCCATCTCTTTTTCTTCCCTTGATTGGATTTGCCATATATTTGTGTATTTTATTAGCATCTTCAAAGAACCAATGTTGAGATAGTTTTATTTTTTTGGAATTTGCTGAAACTTCCTGGTATGAGGTTTTTTGGTGTGATATTCAATGCATATGTTGAAAAAAGTATGTATTCTCTGTTAAAAGTATGAGATTCTCTACTTGACCCACTCATTTCTGAGGGAAGTATGTTAAAGAGATCTTGTTTCAGAGGCGAATTTGCCAGTTTCTCTTTGGTGCATGCATATATGTGTAATTAACACAGCTTTTTGGTGGATGTTTTCTTTCATCTGTAGTATCTGTTTTTGTTCCTATTAATGATTTTTTTTTCTTTCTTTTTTTTTTTTTTGGTACCAGGGATTGAACTCAGGACCTTGTGCTTGCAAGGCAGGTGGCAGAACCACCGAGCTAAATCAACCAGTGCTATGATTTTTACTTTCAATTCTGTTTTCTTTTTTGGTACCGGGGATCGAACTTGGGTTCTTGTGCTTGCGCTGCAGGTGGTGAAACCACTGAGCTAAATCCCCGGCCCCTCAATTCTGTTTTGATTGGTATAAACCAGTGATGGCAAACCTTAGAGCTTTCAATGGTACAAACAGTCCGCTGCAGCATGCATGCCATAGGCTTACCACCACTAGTATAAACACAGCTAATGACATGCAGTACCCTGAGGGGAAGAATCCAGGTATGAAAGATGGAGATGTTGATTTGCTTTAGTTCATCCCAGAGCATGAAGATGAAGTATGCTGTTTCTCAGGCTGGCTGGTTATAGTGACTGTGGGGGCAGGAGACATCTGGCAGCAGGTCTGTTTTTTTCTTGACCCTGATGCTGATTCTGTATGTGGGGCAGTTTGTCCATCAAACTGTATACATAGGACTTGTCGACTTTTCAATATAAATTTCCTATTTCAACAAAAAAACTTAGTGAGACACTGTCTCAAAAAGTAGGGGGGATGGGGCAGGGGACACATGGGGACACATGGAGGCCCAGCCTGGGCCCTCCTTCTGTGTCTCAGGGTGTTTGGTGCTGCCATAAGCAGCCCTACCTGCAGTCCAGGGCTGCCTGCCCAGCTCTTCTTCCACTGCCCACATTGACATCCTCTCAGCCTCCTGCCCCTCTCCTTAGCACACTAAAAGTTGCCTCATTTAGGACAAGAACAATATTTATTCATTTTATGTAAATAATAAAGGCAAAACATTAAGGGCTAGAAAAGATACAGATTTTTAAAATGACAATAGAAGGCATAGGGCAAAGGCAGTGTATAGACCATAACAAATACAAAGTGTGTAGAAGTCCCAAGTAGATGAATAAAGTAAGAAATAAGATTAAATTCTCTAGAAGCACAAGAATCTCCAGTTAGTTACAGTGTACCTGTTTGCCTTAAAGTAATACAGGAATGGTGAATATAGTAAAGAGATACCAACTAAACACTAATTAAAACTAAAATAATACTGTTGCCATAGACCTTTTCTTTGTGTGTGTGTGTGTGTGTGTGTGTGAGACTGGGGATTAAACCCAGGCCTTCACATTGTACTACATCCTCAGGCTTATTAAATTTTTTATTTGGAGACTGGGTTTCACTAAGTCACTTAGCTGGAACTTGTAATCTTCCCTTCTCAGTCTCCCGAGTGCTGGGATTACAGGTACCACCGTGCCCAACTTCCAAGTGTCCCTTTCTCTTCCCTCAGCCCCTGAGTGACAGGCTCCTGTGCACTGCCCTCAGGAAGCCCAGGGCAGAAGTGATGGCAGCCTTGTTTCCATCTGCCTCATTCCAGGTGAGTGTCTGTTCTCTTTGGAGTGTGAAGTTTGTCTCAACTAGTGCTTTCTTTGGCAATCACTGTCAACTATCTGGTCTAGGGTGCTGACATCAGAGGAGGGGTGATTCTGGGTTTCCCCTGCTGTTCCCCTCAGGGTACTTCTCTTCTCTCTGCTCCCTGGTGCCCACCCAGGGCCACCCTGGGGGCTGCAGCAGAGTCCTATTGTTCCAGGCCCAGGTGACCTTTGAGGATGTGGCTGTTCTGCTTTCCCACGATGAGTGGGGGTGTCTGGACCATGCTCAGAGGGACCTCTACAGAGATGTGATGCTGGAGACCTACAAGAACCTGGTCTCTCTCGGTAAGGCTCCTGAGCAGGCTTTAGTGTGAGAATGCCCTGGGCTTGTGGGCTTAGTAGCGGTTGGGTTGGAGCCTCACACTTTGGGCCCACAGATGGCAATGCTACCCTGGCAGGCCCAGTCTTAGAAGAGGGTGGGTGGTGCAGGGACCCTCCAGAGTAAGCCCATCCTTTCTCTGACATCCTGCCTTGGGCTGAGGCAGACCCTTTTTGTGGAGAGCTTGGCTTCTGGTGCATAGCACTTTGTAGTTCTGTTCCTGGACTCAGACTTCCATCTTCATGACAGCCTCCAGCCTACTTCTAGCTCCTCCAGAGAGTATCTGGGACTTCATATCCTTTGCCTGTGCTTCCTGTCCTTGCAGTCTCAGAGCAAGGTGGCATACAACACTGCTCTGTATCCTCGGTACCAACCCCAGGCTCTGTCTCCTTCCCAGGAGCGGGATCTGCAGGTCCCAAGCCTGGGGTGATCTTGCAGCTGGAGCGAGGGAATGAGCCGTGGGTCCTGAACACGAAGGAAGCTGAGGGGAGAAGGCATCTGAGAGTCAGCAGCTCAGGTGCGTGAGGGAAGCTGCTCCCCCAGTTAAGTCACTAAATGAGCATCTGTTGGGGGTCATGTTGTCTGGTTGGTGGTTCAGGAATTTGAGGGAATTTGCATCCAGATTAGATGGGCCAGCCTGGGGTGTGGCCTCTGCTGATGTCATGTTCGACTTGATCAGCTTTGGTGCCCTGGCAGGAGATTCTTGAGCAAAAGCTTCTAGGAAGACTGTGGGGGCTGCGTTGCAGAGGACAGGGAGGGCGTTCCAGGCAGTGCTAGTCTAAAGTGTGGGTACAGGCCAGGGTCCTGTGAGGACCTGGGGCCCCACGGAATCCTGTCCTCGGGGCTGTTGCACACGGAGGGTCTGGGAAGGGCGTGTGATGGAGACCATCACTTCATTCTCCTGCTTTTTTCTTTTCTTTCTTTCTTTTTTTGACAAAGGACGTCGCTATTATTTCAGGCTGGTTTTGAACTCACTATGTACCACTGGCTGGCCTCAAATTCATGGCAATCCTCCTGCCTCAGCCTCTCAAGTGCTGAGATTATAGGCGTGCACCACCATGCCCAGCTCCCCTGCCTTTTTTTCTGCCTTCATCTCAATGAGCTCACTTAACAACTATAGGCCATTACAGGAAAATAGGAGAAGTCAGATCACTGTGAATCTCAGTGCCCAGACATAGTCGTATTCTAAAATATTCCCTGCCGGGTGTAGATGTCTGTAATCCCAGCACTTGGGAGGCCGAGGCAGGGAGGATCACTGTGAGTTTGAGGCTAGTCTGGGGTACATAGTGAGTTCAAGACCAGCCTGGACTACATAGTGAGACCCTGTTTCAAAAAAAAATCCCTTGTTTTTCCTTTTGGGTGATGACTTTTCCACACCTGTGTATGAGCATCACTTTGTGTGTGTGTGTGTGTGTGTGTGTGTACATATGTGTATATGCTCTGCTACTGAGTTATACCCTAGCACCGAAGACTGCTTCTTAATAGCAAGACCTATGTCCCCTGGTGTGCCACTGAATGTGTTTCCACTTCCTTGCACTTGAGCTTTGGTCAGGCTTTCTGGGGAAGTGCCAACCAGGAGATCCCATCTTCTTTTGCTGCCATGGAGAGCTGCAATGATTATGCTTTTGCTTGTGTCTGCTCTTGTCCCAGGAAGGAGCTGCTGGCTCAACTTGTTTTCCTTTTGCAAATTTGCTTTTTTTGAGCCAAAAAACAGTGGCAAAGTTTATCTGAGAAAGTAAAAGTGAACAGTAGGGAGAAACTGGCTCTGCAGAGTGAGTAAAAAAGGAAAAAGCAAGATAAAAGAACATCCTGGAGAAAGCAGGGTGGGCTATCCTGAGGAAAAGCCACAGTAGCCAAATTTGTTTATTTGAATATACTTATAGAAATGGGAATTTGGTGAATTTTTATGAAAAACTATCCTCCAGGTCAAAATATAGATTATGTCCAGGTCCTGGGAGCCCCTGGACCTATGTCATTTTTCATTGCTCCCTGCACAAGTCACAAGAGGCTGCTTTGCTGATCTTTTCTCTCTGTCTGGATTCATGCAGAGGATCTTCATGTTTCATACAGCAGCAGTTGGGTCTGTTTTATTGCCAGTGTTCCGTCATGTGATTATGCCAGAATTCGTTTTCCCTTCCACTTGGAGTGAATATTTGGTTGTCCCTAGTGAGGGGGTCTTGTGCACATCTCTTTCTCGCACATAGGAACTGTGTTTCTGGTGGGTGTGTACCGGGGAGTGGAGTTTCTGGGTCACAAGATATGCACAGATCAGCTTTAGGTAATTCTGCCAGATTATGCCAAAGTAGCATCTTGTTTGCATTCCTGCAGCAGTGGGTGAGCCCACTGGTTGCAGTCTTGAGCTGCTATGGATATGCAGTTTGGAGGCTGGGCAGCTGTGGAAGGCAGGCCTCTCAGGACTGCGAAGGGATGATGAAAGTGGCCATCACAATCCATTTGCATCTGAGACTCACTGTGCTGGGCACTGGGCTGAAGGTTTGGTGGTCAGTCTGTTATTTAATTCCATGTTAACACTTGTCAGAGTGCTGTATGGTAGCATATCCTGGCATATCCTGCTTTTCAGATGGGGGAATGGAGGCTCAGAAAGGTGAGTGAGTTGCCTCAGATCATTCACCTAGCAAGTGGCAGCCAAAACTGATCAATCCTGAGTATGACTGCAGGTTCTGAGGGGCCTTATGGCAGGACCCTGCTTGGGTGCTTGTCCATACCCACTGTTGGGGAGTGGCCACGTAGGAGAGCTCAGAGTATATTGGGAAAGGAGGAAGGAAGGGATAGAGGTTTGAAGGCATCAGAGAGCCTTCCACGTAGACGCCTTAAGGTAGTCCCGCACCTCCAGGGAGAGCCCCAGGAGTGGTGTGGCTGCTGAAGAGAGCCAAGGGGCCCAATCTGCATGTGCTATGCCTTCCATCTGCAGGTTGGCACAAGCTTAGCCCTCTCTGCTCCCAGGAAGGCAGCTGATTTTTCTGCCATGGATTTTTGGGTAGCATCAGACTCACTTGGCCTTAGTTTCTCTATCTGTTGTTTTCTATGACTTTAACTCCTTGCTCTGGTTTCCATGGTGCTGTGAAGGCTTTGTACTTTTAGGGACAGGTGTCCTACAGTTTCACTAAGAGTTAAGGCTCACAGGGCCACATGGCTGTGGCCCTGGGCAAGGTCTTAAGCCTCTGAACTCCAGGCTGCATCTCTGCAGGACTGTTGTGACTTTGGAGATGACTGACCTGGTGTCCCCAGGTGTCACCCCTGGGGTGCATCTTCATGTCTTCTTTCCAGGGTCAGAACAGGTGACCCTTGGGTGTTCTGTTTGTTGTTTCAGCTCATGGGACCAGGACTGAGCACACAGAATTGGCCTCAGAGGAGACATTTGTTGGGCGAGAGCTGCATCAGCCCAGGAGGACTGTTCACCAGGAGGAAGTGGAGACAGAAGACTGTGGCTTTGTCAAGGAGCCAGAGAGGAGCTTGGACAAGCTAGTGTGCCAGATATGCCCTAGCCCAAGCACACTGACCAGTGAGGAGAGCAGCCGGGACAGTGGGGGAAGCCTCAGGTTGGGGTTAGGCCCTTTCCCTGATCAGAGACCTCACAAATGTGATACATGTGAGCAAAGTTTTGAGCAGAGATCGTATCTTAACAACCATAAGCGTGTGCACAGGTCAAAAAAACCAAATACCGTTCATGATTCTGGGGAGTTCTTCAAGGCAAACTTAGTTGTTACAGAAGATCAAAAAATTCCTACTGGGAAGAGGTTGCATTATTGTGGCCACTGTGGGAAGACATTCAGGTATAGTGCTAACCTTATCAAGCACCAGCGGCTTCACAGTGAAGAGAAGCCCTACAAGTGTGGTGAATGTGGGAAAGCCTTCAGCCAGAGCTGTGAGTTCATCAACCATCGGAGGATGCATTCTGGTGAGATCCCCTACCGGTGTGGGGAGTGTGGCAAGACATTCAATCAGAGGCCTAACCTCATGAAGCATCAGAGGATTCACACTGGAGAGAAGCCCTATAAGTGTGCTGAGTGTGGTAAACACTTTAGTGCCTACTCTTCTCTTGTTTATCACCAGAGAATACACACTGGAGAGAAACCCTACAAATGTAATGACTGTGGAAAAGCCTTCAGTGATGGTTCTATCCTTATTCGACATCGACGGACTCACACTGGTGAGAAGCCATTTGAGTGTAAAGAATGCGGTAAAGGCTTTACCCAGAGTTCCAACCTTATCCAACATCAGAGAATTCACACTGGAGAAAAACCCTACAAATGTAATGAATGTCAGAAAGCCTTCATCCAGAAAACCAAACTTGTTGAACACCAGAGAAGCCACACTGGAGAGAAGCCCTACGAGTGTCATGACTGTGGCAAAGTCTTCAGCCAAAGTACACACCTCATTCAGCACCAGCGGATCCACACAGGGGAGAAGCCTTACAAATGCAGCGAGTGCGGGAAGGCCTTCCACAACAGCTCTAGGCTCATTCATCACCAGCGCTCACATCATGGAGAAAAGCCCTACAAATGTAGTGATTGCAAGAAAGCCTTCAGCCAGAGCACTTACCTGGTTCAACACCGGAGGATCCATACCGGAGAGAAGCCCTACAAGTGCAGCGAGTGTGGGAAAGCCTTCCGACACAGTTCCAACATGTGTCAGCACCAGAGGATCCACCTCCGGAAAGACTTCTCACCATGATAGTGGAGGAGGGTCTGTGAGGGCACAGTTCTGGTGTGCATGTCCTCATGTGTCCTACTGACTGTTCACCCTATTTCCACAGGGTGAAGCAGTATTTCTGTCTAATTAAAGAAACCTCTTTTCCTAAACCAAAGGGAGTGCATATTCTTTTTAAAGAAACAGAAAACTGCACCAAAAACAGGCTCCTGTAGTCTCCCCCACTTAGGAAAAGAGGATTCATGTTGCTGATTTAGAATGTTTCCTTTCGGAAACACTGGAGAGCATTTTAGGAAGAAAACACTCCCCAGAGTGGTGTTATCTGTAGTCCCTGCCCTTGGGAGGCTAAAGCAGGAAGATTGCTTAAGCTCAGGAGTTCAAGACCAGCCTGAGTGACAGTGAGACTTTGTCTCAAAAAAAAGGAAAACACTCTTATGCATGTCATTGAAATACCTAATACCTTCACCTTTGCTATTTCTTTAGTGCCAAAAATTTCACAATGTAGAGAACTCCACACATGGCTATATTTTTACATATTGTAAATAAAATTAACATTATGTCATTCATACTTTTCCATGTCACTTAACAGAGTTGATATTGCCTTTTTTATTGTGGTAAAATATACATAACAAAATTTTCCATTTTACCCATTTTAAAGTTTACAGGTTGGTGGCATTAAGTACATTCATAGTGTCCTATAACCGTCACCACTCTTTCCAGAACTGTTTTATTATCTCAAACAGAACCTCTGTAACTATTTGTTTTGGGGGCGGGGGGGGGGTTGGTACCGGGGATTGAACTTGGGACCTTGCAATTCTCTGTAACTATTAAATAAGTCCCCTATTTCCTCTGTGTCCCAGAGTTGGTAGCTTCAATTCTATCTTCTGTTTCTATGAATTTGCCTATTTTGAATCATATAGTATATTTCCTTTTATGTTTAGCTTAGTTCATTTAGTGCATTGTTTTTGAGGTTTGACCATGTTATAGCCTGTATCAGAATTTCACTCCTTTTCACAGATGAGTAATATTCTACTGTATGTATATATCATATTTTATCCATTCATCTGTTGCTGGACACTTTGGTGTTTCTACCTTTAAAACTATTGTGAATAATGTTGGTATGAATGTTGGTGTACAAGTATATATTTGAGTTCTGTCTTTAAGCACTTTCTGGTAAATAAGAATGAAATCACTGAATCATAGTAATTATTTAACTTTCTGAGGAGAGGCCCAACTTTTCCATAGGAGCTGCATTGCTTTCGTCCCCACCAGCAGTACACAAGGGCTCCATTTTTCTACATTCTTCCCAACATGTTACTTTTTTTGATAATAGGCATCCTAATAGGTATGAAGTGATGTTGTGGTTTTGATTTGCATTTCAAATGAACAGCAAACAATGATGTTGAACATATTTTCAAGGTTTTTCTTGACCATTTTTGTATATTATTTGGAAAAATGTCTATTTGAAACCTTCGCCTTTTTTGTTTGTTTGTTTTTGGTACTGGGGATTAAACTAGGGCCTTTATACTGAGCTATGTCCTCAGCCCTTTTTTTTCTTAACTGAATTTTTCATTTTACTTCTTTTTTTTTTTTTATTGGTACCAGGGATCAAACTCAGGACCTTGCGCTTGTGAGGCACATACAGTGCCACTGAGCTAAATCCCGGGCCCTTGAATTTTTCATTTTGAAACAGGATCTCACTAAGTTGCTCAGGCTAGGCTTGAATGTATGCTCCACTTACCTCAACCTCTCAGAGTGCTAGTATCATGTGTGTGCCCCCATACCTAGCTCTGTTCATTTTTGGATTGGATGTTTTTGGTTTTTATTGTTGAATTGTAGGAGTTCTTTAGATATTTTGGCTATTTGTTCCTTAAGAGATACATGATTTGCAAATATTTTCTCCCATTTGTGTGTTGTCTTTCACTCATGACAGTGTCCTTTGATGTACAAAAGTTTCAATTTTTTTCTTTTTCACTACTGAGGATAGAACCCAGAGCCTTTGCACTGAGCTATATCCTCAGATGGTTTTTACTTTTTTTGGTACTGGGGATTGAACTCGGGACCTGTGCTTGGCAAAGCAGGTGACGGAAGAACTGAGCTAAATCCCCGGCCCCTTTACTTTTTATTTTGTTTTTTGTTTTAGTACCGGGGATCGAACTTGGGTCCTTGCGCTTGCGCAGCAGGCAGTGAAACCACTGAGCTGAATCCCCAGCCCTACTTTTTATTTTGAGACAGAGTCTTGCTAAGTTGTCCGGGCTAGGCTTCAACTTGCAATCCTCCTGTCTTAGCCTCCAGAGTGCTGGGATTACAGCATGAGCCATCATCTTCAGCCAGAAGTTTTAATTTTGATGAAGTTCAATTCATCTGTTTATTGTTTTGTTCCTGTGCTTTGGGTGTCATATGCAAGAAATTATTGCCAAGTCCCTTGATACGACATTTCCACTATGATTTCTCTTAAGAATTTTGTAGTTGTGTGACTCACAGTTGGTTTTTGGTACATTTTGAGCTGATTTTTGTATGTGGCATAAAGTAACAATCCAACTACATTCTTTTGTGTGTAAATATTCAGTTTTTCCACCAATACTTGTTAATAGACTTTCCAAATTGAATGTTGTGGTAGTCAGCTTGGTTGCCACAACAAAATCCCACAGATTGGGTGGCTTAAAAAGCAGAAATTTATTTCTAGGGTTATGGAGGCTTGGAAGCTCAAGATCAAGGTGCCAGCCTATTCAATTCCTAATGAGGGTTCTCTTCCTGACTTGCACATAGCTGCTTTATTGCCAAACCCTCACAGGGTAGAAAGAGGGAGAGAGTTTTCTGCTATCTCTTTCTCTTATAAAAGTAAGCCCTGTTGGATTAGGGCCATACCCTTATGACCTCATTTTATTCTATTTTTAAAGTTTTTTGGGGGGGGGGGGTTTACCGGGGATCGAACTCAGGACCTTGCGCTTGCAAGGCAAGCAGCGGAACCACTGAGTTAAATCCCTGGCCGTCTAATTTTAGATTTTGAGACAGTCTTGTCAAGTTGCCCAGGCTAGGATTGAAGTTGTGATCCTTCTGCCTTAGCCTCCCCGGAGGGCTGAGATTACAGGTGTATGCCACCATGCCCAGGGACCTCATTTAATCTTTACTGCCTCCTCCCAGGTCCTCTCTCCAAATATAGTCATATGAATTTGGGGGGATACAGTCCATAACAAGGAGCCTTGGCACCCTTGTCAAAGATCAATTGATCATATGTACGAAGGTTTATTTCTGGGCTCTCCTGTATGCCTTTCTATATGCCCATCCTTATGCCAATATGCCATGGTTTAATTGTGGTTTGTCCCCTAGAGGTTCATGTACTGGAGGCCTGGTACCCAGTATAGAAGTATTGAGGTAATTTAACCATTCAAAATTAGGGCCTAGGCTGGGAATAGTGGTGCACATGTGTAATCCAAGCACTTGGGAGGCTGAGCCAGGAAGACTATTGTGAGTTTGAGGTCAGCCTGGGCCACATAGTGAGTTTAAGGCCAGTCTGAACTACAAAGTGAGACCCTGTCTCAAAAAAAGAAAAAAAAAAGATAAGGCCTAGTACAGTGATGGTGAACCTTTTAGTGACCAAGTGCCCAAACGGCAACCCAAATCCCACTTATTTATTGTAAAGTGCCAATCGTGCAATTAAGTCTGAATAATGAGGTTTTAGTTTAGAAAAAACAACTTATCTGATGCTAGGCTGCTGGGACGACTTGGCTCACGTGCCAACAGGGAGAACTCTGTGTGCCTGTTGCAGCACACGTGCCATGGGTTCGCCACTACTGGCCTAGTAAAAAGTGATAAGGTTGTGGGAGAAACCATCATCAGAAGAGATTAGTGCAGGTTTCATGAGACTGGATGTTCTCTCAAGAATAGTTTGTTTAGGGGCCGGGGATTTAGCTCAGTGGTTTTGCCGCCTGCTGCGCAAGCACAAGGACTTGAGTTCGATCCCTGGTACCAAAAGAAAAAAAAAAGAATAGTTTGTTTAAGGGATCCTGGCACCTCCCCTGAGCCCTTCTGCATGCACTACTTACTTCTTCTACATGTGCTACTGGAATTGTGATGCTATCTATCGTGATGCCCTCATCAGAGCCAAACAGATGGCAGCACTATCCTCTTGAATCTCCAGAACTGTGAGATTCAAACCCTCGTTTCTTTATAAGTTTCCAAGCCTAGCCAGGCATGGTGGCGCACGCCTGTAATTCCAGCACTCGGGAGGCTGAGGCAGGAGGATCACCTCGAGTTCAAGGCCAGCCTGGGCTACGAAGTGAGTTCAGGCCCAGCCTGAACTACAAAGGGAGACCTTGCCTCAAGAAAACCCCCCAAAAACAAACAAACAAAAAGAAAATAAATAAATAAATTTCCAAGCCTAAGGTATTATGTTATAGGAACACAAAATGGATTAAAACAGAAGATTGGTACTGAGAATGTATAGTTATAATGGTGACTGAAAATGTGGAAGTAGCTTTGCCAGTCTCTCTCTTTTTTTTTTTTTGTATTTTTTAGTACCCGGGATTGAACTCAGGACCTTGCACTTGTGAGGGCAGGCGGCAGCACCACTGAGCTAGATCCCTGGCCCTGGAAGTAGCTTTGGAACTGGATAATGGGCAGAGGTTAGAAGAATTTGGAGAAGCAGCCAAGAAAAAGCTGGAATGTTGCAAATAAACTTACGGGAAATTTTGGTGAGGGCTTATAAGACAAGGAGCTAGGAATTCTTAAGAGATTGGTTAAATGGACAGATCAGAATGGTGATGGAAGTGAGGACCATCCTACTGGAAAGGAGTAAAGGCCACCTCCTCACACCATTGCAAAGAACTTTGCTACTATGTTGTGTTTATGCCCTATAGCTTTATAGAGTGTCAAATTTCAAAATGATAAAAAGCTGAAGAAATTTTTGAACAGCAAAATATTCATGTTGCTATTTGGTTACTTTGGTTTATACTCGGACTTGGGGTCAAAGGGAAGCCGAATGGAAAGATTGGAGAATTCACAGCCTAGCCAGAAAACAATTTTTTTTTTTGGTACTGGGGATCAAACTCGGGACCTTGTGCTTTTGAGGCCGGCGTCAGAACCACTGAGCTAAATCCCCAGCCCTCTTTCAATGATTCTTTGTGGCTTCCAACAAGGGAATCTTTTGCCTTCGTTAAATTTATTCCTATTTTATTAATTTTAAAGCTATTGTGAATGGAATTTTTAAATTTCCTGTTTGGATTTTTCATTAGTAATGTATAGGAATGATTTTTGTATCTTGATTTTGTATCCTGAAACTTTGCAGAATTCATTTGTTAGCTCTTACAGGTTTCTTTAGGTGTGTATGTGCACAATCTTTAGGGTTCTCTGCATATAAGATCATGCCATCTGTGACCTGAGAATTTTACTTCTATTCCAGTTTGGATGCCTTGTGTTTCTTTTCCTTGCTCATCTTCTCTGGCTAGAACTTCCATTACTGTGTTGACTAGAAGTAGCAAAAGTGGGCATCCTTGTCTTGTTCCAGACTTTTTTTTTTTTTTTTTTGAGACAGGGTCTCACTTTATACTGCAGGCTAGCCTTGAACTCACTGTGCAGCCTTGGCTGGCCTTGAATGCATGGCAATTCTCCTGCCTAGGCAATTCTCCTGGGATTACAGGTATGTGCCACATGCCTGGCACTTTGTTCTTTGTTAATGTATTTGTTTACAGCTATAAAATTTCCTCTAATCATTACTTTAGATTTGGGTATGTTGTATTTTTCTGTTTTTTGTTTTTTGAGGCATGCTACAGCGTGTGTGGCTGAAGGGTCCAAGGAGTGAGACTGGCAGAGGATTAAGAAAAAACAAAGAGATACTAAAAAACAAAACTGGGGCTAGGTGGAGCCTCACTCCTAATGAGAGAAAGGGTCTGCCAGGCAACTGCAGCACATTTATAGTGATAGAGATAAGGGAAGTGCAGAGGGAGGTAAAAGGGGCTGGTCTGTAACCAGAGCCAGGAGAGTAGCTAAGGTCTGCAGAACATCATGCTTTGATGGTTTTATGGGGAACGCACAGGGAGGAGGACACGGCCTCTTCTCTGCTAGGCCTTGCTCCACAATGCCCTTTTGTCACCTGTTCTCTTCCCAGGGGGCCCTGCCTCATCCGCGGGAGGAAGGGAGTTAGGCCTGGCCATAGCGATCTACAGTGCAGTGGTCCCAGCAGAGGCAGGGTCTCCCTTTGTAGTACAGGCTGGCCCTTAACTTGATATGTAGCCCAGGCTGGCCTGGAACTCTCAGTGATCCTCCTCCCTCAGCCTCCCGAGTGCTGGGATTATAGGCGTGTGCCCCCACACCTGGCTTCCAGCTCGATTTTAATCCCTATTTACATGGAGTATGTTTCTTTCATCCTTTTACTTTTAACTTCTTTGTGTCCTTGTCTCTGAAGGGAGGCTTTTGTAAACAGCCTGTAGTTGATTCCTGATTTTTATTATCCAGGCTACCAATATTTGCCTTTCAAAAGGATAGTTTAATCTATTTACATTTTATATGCTTACTGATAAAGGATTTGTTCCTGACATCTATTTTTTATATGCTTTTAGAAATTTTTTGGTTCCTCAATTCGTCTCTTACTGTCGTTTTTGTTTTGAGACAGGATCTTGCTGTGTAGCCCAGGCTGGCCTCAAACTCGTGGCAGTCCTTCTGCCTGAGCCTCCCAAGTGCTGGGTTTACATTTGTGCACCACCACGCCTGGATCATTACTGCCTTTTTTTTTTTTTTTTTTTTTTTTGGTACTGGTAATGGAACTCAGGACCTTCCACTTTCAAGGAAGCCAAGGTGCCACTGAGCTAAATCCCCAGCCCTCATTGTTGCCTTTATATGGATATTTTTTTTTACTCCCTTCTTTTCCTTTTTTCTTTTTTATTTTTTTTAGTTATTTTCTTAGTAGCTACCTTGAGGTTTACAATTAACATCTTAAGCTTTTAACAGCCTAGTTTGACTAATAGCAACTTAATTTTAAAAGTATAGCTGGGGGCTGGGGATTTAGCTCAGTGCTTCTGTCGCCTGCTTCACAAGCATAATGTCCCATTCAATCCCTGGTACCAAAAACAAACAAACAAATAAAAGGATAGCTGGAAAGCTGGGCATGGTGGTGCATATCTGTAATCCTAGCACTCTGTGGTCTAAACCAGAAGGATCACTGTGAGTTTGAGGCCAGCCTGGGCTAAAGCCAGCTTGAACTACATAGTGAAATCCTGTCTCAAAAAAAAAAAGAACAATAACAATAATAAAAAAGTATAGCTGGATACAGTGGCACATACCTGTATTCCCTTCTCAGGGAGCTGAGGCAGGAGGATCACAAGTTTGAGGCCAGCCTGTGCAACTTAGCAAGGTAAAATTAAAAAGGGCTAGATGTAGCTCAGTGGTAGAACATATGCCTAGTGTACACGAGGCCCTGGGTTCAATCTCTAGTACTATAAAATATAAAAAATAAACATTTGCTCCGACATAGCCCATCTTTCCTCCTTTATATTGTCACAGATCATATCTTTGTACATTGTGTGTCTATTAACATAGGTTTATGGGTTTTAAATATATTTGCCTACTGAATCGTATAGGAAAAAGGCTACAAACCTCATCTACAGTAATATTTGCTTTTTAATCTACCTGTGTAGTTACTAGTGTTATTTATTATTTCTTATGACTTTGAGTTACTAATGTACTTTCATGTCACCCTGAGAGACTTCCTTTAGTTTTTCATATAGAGTAGATCTGTAGTAATGAATTCTCTCTGATTGTCTTTGTCTGGACATATCTGATACTTCTTCATTCTTTTTTTGGTTTTTTTTTTGGTACCAGGGATCAAACTCGGGGTCCTTGCACTTGCGAGGCAGGCGGTGCAAGCACTGAGCTAAATCCAGGCCCACTTCTTCATTCTTGAAGGCTAGTTTTGCTGGATATCAGATTCTTGGTTAACTTTTTTCTTTCCAGGGTTATAAATTTGTAATCCCACTAGCTCTTGCCTCCATACATGATGTATTGCTTCTCCACCGGTGCTTTCAGAATTTTCTCTGTCTTGGGTTTCAACAATTTGATTACAATGTGTCTCTGGATTTCATTGAGTTTATCCTGTTTGGAGTTGACTTTCTTGTATGTTTATATTCATGTCTTCCCACAGATTTCAGAAATGTAGGACTATTGTTTCTTCAAACATTTTCTCTACCCCCTTTCCTCCTTTCTTTTTTTTTCTCGTCAATGATGCCTACTTTATTCTAGAAAGAAATCAACATAAAACAAGGGTAACATAGTTTCTTTTTATTTTTATTGGTATATGTTGCAATATAAAATAATTATAATCATGTTGGGCAATTGATATATATATATATATATATATATATATATATATATATACATATCACATCTTTTTTCTTTATACATCACATCTTAGTCATTTTTAATTCCCTTTCCCCTGCCTGTCCTCCACTCTCCTCAATCTCAGATTTCTTTTCTATCTCCAAAGTCCACCTCTCTGTTTTCAATCATATTTAAATTTTCAGGGCCAGGGATTTAGCTCAGAGGTTCTGCTGCCTGCCTTGCAAGCACAAGGTCCCGAGTTTGATCTCCAGTACCTACCCCCCCAAAATTAAAAATATTTAAATTTTCACAAATATCTTTTCTGTGCTCTTTCCTCTTTTCCTTCTGGGAATCATGTAATGTGTATGTTGGCATATTTGGTGATTGTCTCACTGGTCTCTTGAGATCTGTTCATTTTCTTTCATTGTGTTTCACTCCTCAGGCTGGATTTCAGTGGTCTTCTCTAGCTTGCTGATATTTTCTTTGGCCTGCTTATATCTGTTCTTGAATCCCTTTCATTAGTTTTTCATTTCAGCTACTATACTTTTTACTTCCACAATTTCTGTTTGGTTCCTTTTTTCCTTTCGTACCAGGGATCAAACTCAAGACCTTGCACTTGTGACGGAGGCGTGGTGCCTGGCCCTAAATTCTATATCTTAATATTTTAACTTCTTGATTTCTTTTAGTTCTTTATTGATGATTTCCTTTAATTCATTGAACATACTTAAGACCATCGATTTAACTTTTTTGTGTGTGTGCTGAGGATTGAACCTATGGTCTTGCACATACTAAGCACAAGCTCTAGTACTGAGCTACCCTCCCAGCCCTGATTTAACATCTTTGATTAATAATTCCAGTGTCTGGGCTTTCTTAGAGATAGTTCCTACCAAATCCTTTTATCCATGTGAGTGGGGCATGCTTTTCTTTTCCTTTTTTTAAAATTCTGCATCCACTTTAATACTGGTTACACAAATCCATGCAAATGAGGGAGAATCATTTCTCGGTGGTTTCCATTTGACAAACATTTCCTTCTGCATTATACCAACTAGTGGGTAGCAACTGAGTAAAAGCAATATACTGTCACAGCAGCCCTGGTCTCTTTCCCCCAGGAACATGGGCCTTCTGTTCACCATCATAATTCTTAGGGAAGACTCAAATCAAGTAGTATCTGTACAGCAGTTTGCAAACACAAAGTGGTATTATGTAGTTCTGAAATGTCACAGCCAAGGGTTAGTTAGCCTTTTCTTCTTGGCAGTACCGAGGCTTGATCCCAGGACCTAGCAATGAGCTATACTCCCATCCCTTTTAAAATTTTGAGATGGGGTTTTGTTAAGCTGCCTGGGCTAGGCTTGAACTTGTGATCCTCCTGCCTTCCAGAGTGTTGTGAAAATCAGTCATGCCTAACAAGTTTTAGCTTTCGTAATCCATGGTATGGAAACATTTGAATCTTTCAAGTTATCTGAAATGGGGCTGGTGGTGTAGCTCGGTGGTAGAGCACTAGCCTAGCATGCATATTCTATCTAATCCTCAAAATAACTCAGGGCTAGAAAATCTATTTTATAGACAAATGAGCGTCAGCCAGTTAATAACTCACTGAAGGCCTACAGTGAATGCTAGTGATGATCTACTTTAGGTTTAACTAAAGCTACTGCTGCAAATACTCCTCTGTGCTTACATTTACACAGGCAACTTTCTGTTCCACAAATGTATGCCAGGCACCAATAGAGACAGTCTGTTACAAAACAAAACGAAAAGGAAGCTGTTACTGGTATTCCCTAAGAACACCCAGTCAGTAGGACAACCAGAAGGTCGTCACAAAGTAACACCAGGATCTGGGTGTGGTGGTCCACACCTGTAATCCCAGTATTTGTGAGGCTAAGGCAGGAGAATCCGAAGTTTGAGGCCAGCCTGTGCTACATACCGTATTTTCCCCCAAATTTTCATGGGATGTTTTATTTTTTTTTTCAATGTACAACAGTCTACTTTTATTCATGCACAGAAATCTACATTTAATTAAATACAGTCCTGTCATCTTCCAGATGATCATCATAACTCTCCAAACCCCAAAGTCCGGCCTGAACTTTTTTGACTCCATTTCCAGTAGAACCTCTGTCCTGTGTCTCCTGTGCCACCATAGAGCTCTCCTTAAATGACTTGTTGCCCACGCAGCCTGCTCGTAGGGCTCTGGCAACACAGGTGTCAGTGGTTTTACCCCATGAATCCTTCACCCAAGTCACCATCTCCTGCAGGCTGGGCTTCACATTTCCATGATTTCTGTCCATTCTATTTTCAACATAGTCATTGGCTCCCACGCGCAAATGGTCCTTGCATGGTTGTCCACTGCAGTATCGAGTCTGGAGTCGGGCAGTCATTCCTTCGGGAATCACTCTGACCCGTTCTTTTCCCTGCAAGCAAGTTCTTCTGTCCTTACGCGGGGAGCACTGGCTCAGAGCCAGACTTGCAGACCTCTCAATCTTCAATCGCCCCACTTCCTCGTTACCATCTGGCGCAGCAGGCCCCTTTGCTGTCAAGAACAGAAATGCCCGAGACGCATTCAGTGCTGTCTTTCCGGCCCTTAGTGATTAGCGGAGGGGCATTCTTTCCGTCCACGAATGGCCGGGATACAGGAAAGGCATGTGCTTCCCTCACCAGCGGAGAGAGCTTCGGGATGGGGCCTGCAGCCAGTACCGCCCTGGGCCATGCTTTTCTGTTTCTCTGTATGTTTTGTAATATTTTTTTGGAGACAGGGTTCCCTTATGAAATCCAAGATGACACTGAACCTACTATGTAGCTTAGGCTGGACTCAAACTTGTGATCCTCCTACATCAGCCTCCCAAGTGCAGCAACTACAGGTGTGTTCCACAATGCCTGGTTCTATGTTTTATAATTTTTTTGTTGACAACTGGCTATTTGTATTTTGTTGTGGTTGCTCTGGAATTCTGTCACTCCCTAGGGGCTGCTGAATCTTTCTTGTTGAGGGCTAGAGGCATCAGTTTGTGACTTTCCAAACTATTTTTTTAAATTGCATCCCCCCACCTTTGGTAGTACTGTGGGTTGAACCCAGGGTATTCATACTGAGTCAGTCCTCTTAGAAAAAAAACAATTTTTTTTGAGACAGGGTCCCTCTAAGTCACTAAGTGGCCCAGACTGGGTCTGCATTTGCATTATTTGTACCCCAGTCTCCCAGAGTACTGGAGTTACAGGTGTCAGCTACCATTCCCAACGAAGTGTGTATATTTTTGATGTGTCTGGTCATTGAGGTGTCTGTTTCCTTATTTGTGTGGTCAGCCAGTGACCCAAAAAAGATCTCCTTGTATGTCTGACTCCCAGAAGGTGAAATGGCACAAGTATTACCTCTAATTTCTTTGGAAACTGCTTTGGCCCATGACGATTGAGATAATGGCAGCCAGCCTCTGTGCCAGCACTCCAGTGATCAAAAGCAGCAATCCGTCATCAAAATTCACAGCTCCAGTACGTGGAAAATAAGATCTTTATTAAAAAAAATAAAAAAGTAAAAAAAGTAAAAAAGTAAAAAATAAAATAAAAAGATCTTTATTGTTCACCCTGGCTTGAGCGAGCTGTACTGAAGGCAGGCTACTATCCACATAGCACATGGCATGGGGCTAGGGAGTAGCACATAAGTACTATACTAAATGTAGAAATCACTGAAATTTGCTGAAAATTTCTGCCCTCTTCATCAGCTCTGCCCTGGATTTTGTATTTAGTTAACTAGATCTATAGTCACAGAATAATTACTTCAGAGCTCCTGTCAACTTAATAGTTTCTTAGGCGGTTGGATGGATTTCTTTACTTCCTACTCAGTCATCTTTCATGTCATCATTCTCTGATAATTTCTTTTAAATAGCAAAAACATTTCTATCCAATCCATGTTTTTTGAGACAGAACCTACATTATGTAGTCCAGGCATATCTCAAACTCATAATCCTCCTGCTTCAGCCTCCTGAGTGCTAAGATTACAGATGTGCGCCATACCTGGCTCAATAGACATTCTAGCTTATAAAATGTATCACTTGGATGATTTATGATGAAGTTAGGTCTCAATCACCTATTGTGAGTGGAAAGTATCGTAATTTGAAAATGCATTTTCTATAACAACATTGTGGAGTATTGGTTGTTTCCCCTTATAGTTGCATAGGTGACTGGGAACTGTGGCTCTCTCCTCCGGCCCAGAATCAAGAGTATTATGCCATATATCACTAGCCTGGGAAAATTAAAAGTAGTTTCTGGAGAATGTGTATCACTTTTACACCATTTATAATGTTAAAAAGTCAAAGCTGAATCATAAGTTGGGACCATCTGTGTCTTATTCCACGGTATTTAATTTCAGGGTTTTAATTGTTTTTTAAAATTATGCACTTAGGACACATTTCTAAGGACAGGATAAACTTTTTAAAGGACATTGATGTATTTATCCAAATAGTTTCCAGAGTCATTACACCAGTGTGCAATGTCACCAGCACTGGATTATTGCCAAGCCATTTGCCTGCCTGCTGGGATTAGCAGAACCACTGCCAAACAGCCTCCTTTTACTGGACTTTGCAGTTTTAACGTCTGCTTGATAACTGTGTTGGGATGCCTGTGACTGGCAATACATTTCATTGTCACTGTCACTATAATAACCCATAACCAGAAGTTTATCAGCTTTCAGGGTGAGCTATGAGTCCTCATAGCAAATTACTGAACCTGAGGTTGATTTGGGGGTGCCCAAACTTGCAACTAGTCCCAGCAGTGAAGGTAGTTTGGGGACCCATGAACTTCATACTGTCACCTGAGTTTCTCAGCTCAGGAACTTATAAGCAGAAAACCTAAAGTGCTCCACAAGCTCGCCCAGGTGAGCTAGCATAGAGTCCCATGACCATGTGGTGCTCTCAATACTGCCCAAAAGGTTGTTCTGTGCCTCAGGACAAGTCCAACACCAAGACAAGACCCTTCTGGCCTCCACCACCAGCTGGTGTGTGCTGAGTGGCCTTTGTGGCCTGTGCTTCCACCCTGTCTTCTAGGAGTCTCCCTTCCTTGGGGCTGTCTGGTGCCTGCTGTCATCACCCTCTGGAGTAGGGTAGGTCACACCATGGCCTTAGGAGAAGCTGGCATGTTTTGTTTTGGGATCAGGACCTGAGCCTTTTCTGAGCTTCCAACAGTGGTATTTTTCTTTCTTTTTCTTTTTCTTCCTTAAATTCTTTTATGGGTACATTTTAGGTATACAATACATTTACATTTACCATTGGGTGCTTGTACCTGTACATGATGTATCTTGGTTATTTTTTTCCCCATTACCTGTGCGCCCTTCACCCCCTCCACCCTTCCCTATTTACATAGACTTCGTTTCCATTTTTTTTCTTTTCTCAGAATTTTTCCTTTCCTTTCTTTCCTTTCCCCTTCCCCTCCCGCCACCCCTACCCCTTTGGACCTTTTCTTCCTATTTCAAATTATCAATTATTCAGGACCGGGGATTTAGCTCAGTGGTTTTGCTGCCTGCTGCGCAAACGCAAAGGACCCCCGAGTTTGATCCCCAGTACCAAAAAAAAAAACAAACCAAATTATCAATTATTCGTTTTAATCATTTTAATCCTTATTTACACTTTCAGATTCTCACACTAGAGAAACTATTTGGTATTTACACGTGTGTCCTATTTATTTCACTTAAGAGTATCACCTCAATATGCATCCATTTAGCTATAAATGTCTCTAGTTTCTCGTTCTTTATGGCTGAGTAGTACTCCATTTTATAAAAAAACTCACATCTTCTTTATCCAGTTTCCAGTTGATGGCCACTTGGGCTATTTCCAAGCTTTAGCTATTACAAACTGTGCCGCTATAAACATGGGTACACATATATCTCTGTGGTATGATTCTTTTAATTCTTTGGGGAAGATCCCCAGCAGGGAAATAGCTGGGTCAAATGGGACCTCCAGCCCTAGTTCTTTGAGGTATCTCCACAGTGATTTCCACAGTGGTTGCACCAGTCTGCACTCCCACCAGCTATGGAGAAGGGTTCCTTTCTCCCCACACCCCTGCCAGCATTTGTTATTGGGTGATTACTTGAGAGCAGCCATTCTTTCTGGGGTGAGGTGGAATCTCAGTGTTGTTTTCATCTCCATCTCTCGAATGACCAGTGATCCAACAGTGGTATTTTTCTTGATTTGAAATTTCTTGCACAAGCCCTGTGGTCACTGATGTGTTTTTCTATTTTGTTTTGTTTTTTGTGCCAGGGATGGAACTCAGCACCTTGTGCTTGCCAGGCAGCTGCGGTGCCACTGAGCTAAATCCTCAGCCCAATGTGTAGGAGATCTTTATGCCAAAGTTACTGATCTTTTTTCACCCAAATACTTGTTGCAGTCATTGCTTTTTATTGGAAAATGTCAGATTATACAAAGTACACAGAAATGAATTCCAGCTGGACTAAAATATTTCCCAAAGTAAGAAAATTTGAAGAATACCGATTCAAATTCTTGGTAGCCATTAGGAGAAATAATATAAAGATTTAAGTACATAAAATGTGAAGATTTGAGTAAAAATAAAATATCCAAAACAAGATTGGAATGGTTTTGACAAAGTGGGAGGTCATGGCTGAGGAGCCCATTATCAACACGAAGGGGAGCCCAAAGCTCATACTGGCCTCCAATGTTACACACCCCAAGGCCAACTGCTCCTGCGTTGGCCATGTGCTCTACCTGCTTCTGGGTGAGGAGGAAGCGAATGGCAAGAATATGGAGCTTGGGAATCCTGTCCAGGAGAGGGGCATTGATGCTCATTTTTAGACTTTGGATGGTTGAGCCTGCAGGCTCACCACTGGATCAAATGCAGTCTGACACAGCAAGAACAGGCAGGAAGATACCAAGCACACTTTGTCTAAGAAGGAAGTCCAACTACACATTGGAAGGAGTTCCCTGAAAACATAGGTTACTGGAAAATTTAGCACTACAGCACACTGGTACTATGTGATTTGGTACCTTATGATACATACAGTCTTTCTAAACAAATATTCCAGTATGTTAAATTTAATTAAATAAACTCATCTTTTTTTTTTTTTTTTTTTGGTACCGGGGATCGAACTCAGGACCTTGTGCTTGCAAGGCAGGCGGCAGAACCACTGAGCTAAATCCCCAGCCCATAAACTCTTATCTTGATGGGAACATGATTTTATTGATTCTACATGATTAGAAATTGTGTTGTGAATAGCACTGTGTTTTGAGCCATAGCCAGAGACAGCTGCAGACTGTGGGCTCAACTGAAGATGGTTGGCAGCTCTGCTCCTTAGGGAATTTATGAGCTAACACACAGTGGTCCCATTCCCTCTCTGAAATAACATCCCAGTGATCTCAGCCTCTCAAGTGACTTCTCTGAGGCATCACCTCTGCAATCTCAGCTGCATTTAAGTAAGCCTCAGTGAGCTCAGCTTTGTGTAGTTTTACCTCACTGACATAAAGAAACACCTGCACGATCTCATCTTGACTCCAAAGTAACACTGCAGTGACCTCAGCTTCTCTTTTAATACCTCATCAATCTCAACTTCTCTTTTAAGCAATCTCTGTGATCTCTGCTCCTAATTAATATACCAGGGTCCTTTGTCGGTAATTTTCATTCCTCTGGAGCTTCACTTTAGTGAGCTCAGCCCTCTGAAGAGTCACCTCAGCAATTCTAGTTCTCTTGGATTTTCTCTTCAGTTATTTCAACTCTTCAGCACATGAGTATGTTAGTTCCTCTCAGAAGCAACACCGATGACCTCATTTTCTTCCTTCAGTGACACTTCTAATCTCAACTCTTCTTCTAAGTCACACTCAGTACTCTTGCCTTCTGTGAAGTAAGGCCCTAGTCTGAAGCAACACTACAGTGAGTTAGCTTCTCTCTAAAGCAACACTTCAGTTATATCAACTGGTTGAAGTTTCACTTCAGCAATCTCAGCTCTTGAGTGTTCACACCTCAGTGATCTCAACTCCTTTCTCAGCACATCAGTGTTGTCACCTCTCACCAGTGTCTGTGCAGAGGGTGAAATAAGCTTTTGTCTCCATCATGGTATATCACTGAGGACTCCTAGAGCACTGGTGGCGAACCTATGGCATGTCACAGTTGGCTGTTTGTATTGTTGAAAGCTCTTAAAGGTTCACCATCACTGCCCTAGAGCTTATTGAGAAAGAGAGAGGCCATTCGCCATCAGGCATTTAACATGTTTAGGTTCGGAAGGGCCTTGAATGTGATTCAATAGTTTCCTTCATAGCTGGCTACTAGAAATGTCTCTGGCATAAATTCAGCTATAAGGGCATACCTTTAAAACCAAGCAAATAATTTTGAGCAATAATTTTTTTTTTGGTACCAGGGATCAAACTCAGGACCTTGCGCTTGTGAGGCAGGCGGCGGAACCACTGAGCTAAATCCCCAGCCCTGAGCAAATAATTTTTAATTATGAGTAAACTAGATTTGTCACAGTATATAGCAATGGATACCAGACTCTTGAACCAAAATGAAAGAAAAACCTAAAGTGTAGTAGACTTTTTTTTTTTGGTACAGGAGATTGAACTCAGGACCTTGCACTTGCAAGGCAGGCAGCAGCACCAATGATCTAAATCCCCGGCCCTTAGACTATTTAAAATCTTTTTATTTTTATTTTTTTGAGACGTGGTCTCATTATGTAGTTCAGGCTGGCTTTGAACTATGTAGCCCAGACAGGCCTTGAACTCATGGTGACCCTCCTGCCTCAGCCTCCTGAGTGCTAGGATTACAGGCATGCACCACCACACCCAGCTCAAGTATAGTAGACTCCTAAGAGTAGTTAAAAAGAGCTGAGTTTAAGAATTTTGTTTTAAAAGTATGTACCAAAGAATTATCTCTTTAGTGGGCTAGGGATTCAACTCAGTGGTACTGCCACCTGCCTCACAAGCCCAAGGTCCTGAGTTCGATTCCTCGTACCAAAAAAAATTTATCTCTTTAGTATTTTCTTGGAAATAACAGGTGTGCAGAAGGACCACTTTGTGTGGAGCTCCTGTCTTATTCCTGCTTGGGACCTGGAGGCCCTAGAGATTCCACAATCTTTGAGGTACAGAGTCTTTAGGTCATAAGGACAGAGTTTGAGGAATATACTCATTTTTGAGTTGAATTTTTATTGAAGTGTTAGGACATTCCTTTTAATCTTGAACAAAGTTAAAGCATCAGATAAAGGTTTTTCCAAATTTATGACACTTCTCACTAATGTATCTTGAAAGGTTTTTTTTTAATACAAAACAGGTATTTCCATGCACTTAGAATTTTTAGCTATTTCACATGATGATACTTGACAATATTTTTTAAAATATCACTTTATCTGTACAGCACTTTAGGGTTTTCACAGAGTACTGAAAATAGTACAATATTCTAAGTTTAAGTACAACAATTAGGATGGTCAGTTGTATTTAGGAGAGGCAGGTAGATTCTAAGGACAAGAAGTTTATTTGGAATATCGAGACAATAGTTCTTACACTTAACTTCCCTTGGTTACTTCAAATAAAGTAATGTTAAAGAAACAAAGAATTATGGCTCTCTTTATCAATATTCACTACAAATATACCATTACCCTCCTATGTAACTTCAAGATGTTGAGGAAGATAAACAGACATTCTCGGAAGCTTTTCCACAGGAACATGCCCTGTGCCTTTCTTTGGGAGCATGCAGTGATGCTGGATTACTCGGCATGTCTTGTAGAGGTCACAAGCTCCCTGTCAAGGAGGCTGCCTGTGCCTCTGGTACAGTTCTTGTGTGTGCAGGTGCTCCTGAGGACTGCCCCCAGGTCACAGCTTCCTGTGCACTTTCTGGTGCTGGATCAGGTGCCCATGCTGGTTGAAGGCGCGCCCACACTCACCACACTCATAGGGCTTCTCCCCGGTGTGGATGCGCTGGTGCTGGATGAGCACTGAGTACTGGCTGAAGGCCTTGCCGCAGCTGTTGCACTCATAAGGCTTCTCGCCCGTGTGAGTCCTCAGGTGCACAATCAGAGTTGCCTTCAGGCTAAAGGCCTTTCCACATTCTGTGCACTGGAAGGGCTTCTCACCCGTGTGAATTCTCTCATGTTGGATCAGAGAGCGGCGTGCACTGAAGGCATGCCCACACTCATTGCACACGTAGGGTTTCTCCCCAGTGTGGACCCTCTGGTGCTGGATCAGGTGTGAGTGCTGCACAAAAGCCTTGCCACACTCATAGCATGCATAGGGCTTCTCCTCTGTGTGGATGCGCTCATGGTTCATCAGAGTGGAGCGGTGGCTGAAGGTCTTCCCACACTCGCTGCACTCATAGGGCTTTTCCCCGGTGTGCACGTTGTGGTGCTGGATGAGGACGGAGCGGTCACTGAAGGCCTTGCCGCACTCGCTGCATGTGTAAGGCTTCTCCCCAGTGTGGCTCCGCTGGTGCTGCAGCAGAGTCCGCTTCACACTGAAGGTCTTCCCACACTCACCGCACTGGTGGGGCTTCTCCCCTGTGTGCACCCTCTGGTGGCTCCTTAGGACTGTGCTGTGATTGAAGGCTTTCCCACATAAGGAACACACGTAGGGCCTCTCTCCTGTGTGGATGCGCTGGTGCTGAATGAGGTGTGAGAGCTGAGTGAAGGCTTTCCGACACTCCAGGCACTCATGAGGCTTCTCACCCGTGTGGATCTTGTGGTGCTGAGCAAGGTCTGAGCTCACTCTGAAGGCTTTTCCGCACTCATTACACTCATAGGGCTTCTCCCCGGTGTGGATTCTCCTGTGTTTGCTAAGGACTGAACTCTGGCTGAAGGCCTTCCCACACACACCACACACATAGGGTTTCTCACCAGTGTGGATTCGTTGATGCTGAAGGAGATGGGAGCTCCGACCAAAGCACTTCCCACACTCGATGCATATGAAGGGTCTGTCTCCACTAGGAACTGCCTGGTGTTGAGTGAGTGGTTCCCTTCCCTTCAAGCCCTGAGCCTCATGGTGGCCAGCAGGGCTTGCACTCAGGCAGAAGCTCCCTTTGGTGTTATGTTCTTCATCAATCCCATCCAAAGGCGTTTTCCCCAGAATTGCTGTTACTTCTCCTGAAATTAATGGCTTTAGGCTCAAGTCTGTGTTTAGGTTCTCTTTCTTGGTTTTGCATTCTGAAACAACAAATCCAAAATGAAAATGTTAACACTACTCAAAACAGTGGAGTACAGCCTTGACGCTGGTACTGCCAAGTAAGGGGAGAATCAGACACGGAATTCCACACAGGGATGCACCAAGACTAATGAGGGGTTGGAGAGGAAGGGGTCACCAGCAGTCTGAAGTCTGAGGTGACGCTGTCCTGCAGACAAGCACATGGCAGAGGGGACACAGCCCAGAACCCTCTCTGGAGCTGTCCCATGGATTGAGCAGACTGAGCTTCAAGAGGCCATGTGGAGCAGGAGGAAATACAAGACCAGGCAGCTGGGTAGCACTGGACCAGCGAAGCCTGGCCTGTGTGGGCAGAGGGCAGACTGAGCGTTTGTGAGCAGACCAGAGATGCCATCCTGGGGCCAAAGAATTTGTACATGGGTGTTGGGAGCAACGCTACATAATTTTAGGGAAAAATCATTTGGTTAGCCTAGTTCTCCTGCCCACAGCTCAGCTATGGCATTCCAAGACAGAACTCCATTTTGGCCTCCGGTCACTACTGAGACCTCGATGATCCGGTGATGCTGTGATTCTCCAGGACAAGATTACACCAGCTGAAGACATCCTTGGAGGAACAAAATCTTCATGTACATAGTTCCTCATTGTTCTTGGATTGTTACATCTTGTTTATGGCGAGGTACTGAACTCTCCACAAGTCATTTGTTACATCTGTTTCTCCCCATGTACTGAGGTGCGTAAGCTGGGGGCTTTCTCTTTGCCACCCAGAGCAGCACTGATCAGACCCAAAGCTCAGCTTCTTCTTAAAGTCTCATTTTTCTACCTTTCCTGTAACTCTCCTTGTGCTGCCGTGGCTTGCAGGAGACTAGGGTTCACTGCAAAGGTTCTAGTAACATACCCTTTCCCTGTTCCCTACACATGGGGAATGGTGCTGTGACCTCTTTGTGGAAGTAACGTCATGTGGAGCCTACCCTGGGGGCAAGCAAAACTGAAGACACAGAGGAATGAGGTAGGAGTATGCTGCCAAGTTGAGGCTGGAGAGAGGTCTGCAGGGGCACAGTATGACAGAAAAGACTAGGGTGGGCACACTTCTAGAATCAAGCCACAGATTCTGTGGACTGTATGGTAGGATTAAGGGGTGTCGAAGACAGCATGTTTAATATCTCAGAGAGCTGTCAAGACTGAAGATGCCACACACACAGACTTCATGTGAAGACAGCTCCTGTGTTTGAAGTGCAGGCTGTGTGCAGAGGGGACAACAGGTGGTCCAGCCCAGAATCAGGGCAGAGGAGCAAGAGGCCACCCGACTCCTTATGGCAGTGGTTGTTAGGCCTTTTAGATTTCCTGAGGCAGAAAGCTGTAAAGTACATCACTTCTGCCCCAACAACTGGAAAAAAACAGATCACCTACAAAACCTCATCTTTTCTCAGAGCCATCAGAGCTGAGGTCACACTGTAGTCAACTAACTTAGAACCTGAGACTGTGCACTGATGTGTGCAGTGATGTGTCCATGCTGAAGGAAAGTGGGGCTCCCACATGAATATGTGAGAAAAAGCTCTTAATGAGTTGCTGGGGAACCCCTGAGAGCCACAGACACCATGGCTCTTCTCCATGGATCTCCCTCCCTTGGAGGTTTGAGTCTGGAGGAAGGGAGGACAGACACATGATTGGCCACTTCTCTATGGAACAGAAGTTGGAAATCACCTGGGAGGAAAATAAGCTTTATCATCCTGGAGACACTGCTAACAGTCACCATGGCTGGAAGAGGAGAAAAGAAAAACAACCTCCACTTCTGAGGGAGGGGCAGGAACCGACATGGACCCACTCAGAGGTCTCCCACAGCCAGGGAAAGGTCAAGTGCACAGAGGAGGTCTTGCCCCTGAAACCCAGTGACACAGCACCTGCTGAAAGAAGATGGGCCAGAACAGCACCACTCTACTTGCCTCCCCCTTCCTGAGGCCAGCAAGCCCTAGGTGACATGCAACAGCAGTCTATGAAGAGCATGGGGTAGAAACAAGAGACCTTCTCAGGACATAGGCAACATGGAAGACAGAGTCCTACCCTAAGCACAGTAGCATGCAAGAGAAACTACTCTGGACTTCGGCAATGCAAACAAAGTAATTACAACAACAAAATCCAAACCCAGCCCAGCTCTGGACAGGACTGACTCATGTTTGCATATCAACTGCCCAGTACAAGAGGCTATATTTCCAGATGCACAGGCAATTTACTATTTACCCTCTATGTCCTTTAATGATGGTTGGTATTCAATTAAAAAAAAAAAATCATACGATACTCAAAAGAGCTTTTTTCATTTTGAAAAAGGAGAACAAAAAATAAGAGGCAGTAAAGCAATTAAAGGACCAGATTTGTCCTGTATGTTGGTACAACGTGTATTATCAGATGAGGAATTTCAGCAAAGGGATGAAAAACTGTAAGGAAGAGTCCAGCTGAAATGTTAGACATAAAAACAAAACAAAACCAATGACAAGGATAAAGAATGCCTTTGACTTGTTTATCCGTAGATCCAACTCAGCTAAGGAAAGATCAGCAAGCTTGGAAACAGCAACAGAAATTACCCAAACTGGGGCTGGGGTAGAGCACTTGGCTAACGTGTGTGAGGCCCAGTGTTCAATCCCCAGCACTGCAAAACAACAAGCCCTGAGAATCTAGTAAGACATTTAAAGAAATACCATCTGTATACATCAAATTCAAATTGCTAAAAATGAAGGAAAGAGAATCTTAGAGGCAACCAACCAGAGGACAAAGGGCACATAACGTGTAGAGGAGCAAGTGTAAGAATAACTGCAGATACACTACCAGAAACTATCAAGTAAAAAGACAACATCCCAAGAGTGCTAAGGAAAACCCCAGTTACAACTTAATGCCTAGTGAGAATATCTTTCAAAAAAGAAAGATAAATAATAAAAACAATGGAGAAAATCTACAACCATCAAATTTACATTACAAAAAATGTTAACGAGAGCTCTTCAGACAGAAGACACATGATACCTGACAGAACCTAGGATTTACACAGAGAAATGAAGATCTTTAGGGATGGTAAATGGTAGTAATTTTAAATATTGACAAATATAAGACTCTGAAAAAAGTGTTCTAACTCACTCTAAAATGTGTATGTTAGAGGCAAAAACAGTAGGAATGTACTACGGGCACATGTGTGTAAAACATGCCGGTATCACAAAATTTTGGGTGAACAGGGAAACTGTTATGTACTGATTATTTGTGTTTCCCCAGAATTTATGTTGATGTCCTAACCCACAATGGGACAGTATGTAGAGGTGGGGTCTTGGGGGTAATTAGGTTTGGATGAGGTCATGAGGGTGGAGCCATCATTACTGGATTAAGTGCCCTTATAAGAGATACCAGAGAGCTTGTTCTCTCTCCATATTTGTTCAAAAAGATCACACAGAAGTGGCTGGCTGCTAGCTAGCAAGAGAATCATCACCAGAAATGACTGACCTGTTGATACTTTGATCTGAACTTCTCATCCTCTAAAAGGTGAGAAACTTCCTGTGTTTTAGCTACACAATCTATGGCAATGGTGATGAACCTACAGCACACGTGCCACAGCAGGCTGTTTGTATCACTGAAAGCTTTAAAAGATTCGCCATCACTGCCCTATGGTATTTTGTTATGGTAGCCTGGGGAGACTAAGATAAATGTAGTATACCTTTACAAGATTCTTAAGTCTGTATAGTAAATGGTAAATATTGTTTAAAGGCAGACTACGGCTTGAAATATAGTTGTCCCCTGATATGCGTGAGGGATGGGTTCCGTGAAAACCTATACATGCTAAAACCCACAAATGTTCAAGTCTCTCACATAAAAGGGCGTATCTGCATATCATCTGTGTACTTTAAATTAGTTTTTTGTTTTTTGAGACAGAATCTTGCTCTGTAGTCCAGGCTGGGCTTGAACTCTCTATAGATAGCCGAGGCTAGCCTCAAACTCATAATGATCCTCCTGCCCCAGCCTTCTGAGTGCTGGGATTATGGGCATGTGCCACCACACTCAGCTCTTTAAATTACTTTTAGATGAGTATAATGCCTTGTATAATGTAAGTGCTATATAAATAGTGCTTATACTGTATTGCTTGGGGAATAATGAACCAAAAAAATTTATGTTTAATAGAAATGATACTATTTTTGGCACTGGGGATTGAATGCATGACTTCATGCTCCTGAGGCAAGTACTCTGCCACTGACCTACAACCCCACCCCTTTAACATTTTTAATTGTATTAGTACAATGTTTGTGATTATATTTTCTTGCTTCTTTGCATACCTGGTAATTTTTTATTAGATGCTAGACATCACAGATTATCTTGCTTTGGTGCTATTTCTTTTTTAAAAATTTTACTTATTTTTCATTTGGTAGTAGGGATTGAACCCAGGGTCTCATGCATGCTAAGCATGCATTCTTACACTGCCATTTTTGGGGGTTTTTTTTGGTTTTGTTTTCTTTTTTGGTACCGGGGATCAAACTCAGGACCTTGTGCTTGCGAGGCAGGTGGCAGAACCACTGAGCTAAATCCCCGGCCCAACACTGCCATTTAACAAAAAAAAACTTTGGGGGGACAGGGCCTCACTAAGTTGCCCAGGCTGGCCTCAGACTGGCGATCCTCCTTGCCTCAGCCTCCTGTGTAGCTGGAATTAAAAGTTGTGCTCCACCACACTTGGCTTTAAATAACTGTTTCAAAGACACTGGACATTAGGTCATGAAGAACAGTGATCCCTAAGAGATGGGAAACAGATGAGGTGAGCCCTGTGACCATCCAGCCTACGGCCTAGTTTCCAGGTGGTAGCACAGAAAGGTAGGTAGAGACTGGCAGATTCCCTGAGATGAGATGGAGCTGAAAGTCTAGGGAGAGCCAGACAGCTAAGGCTTGCAGGACAGGTAAGACAAAGCCAGAGAGAGAGAGGGGGAGAGGGGGAGAGAGGAGAGAGGGAGAGGGGAAGAGAGACAGAGAGAGACAGAGACAGGTAGGCTAACAGCAACCAAATCTAGAGATCTAAGAACCCAATGCTCTAGGATACTGCTCCAGGCCAGGGAAAGAACCACTTATAAATACTGTGGGAACAATGGTGCCGAGTATTTCCGTATTCTTATACAAATATTATTGAGCTTTGTTCTGTTATGTGTTTAAGTTACTTGGAAGTAGTATTGGGGCTGTTTTCTCCACAAATGAGGCAAGAACTATCACTACTGTAATACCTCATATATTATGAAGTTTTCCACTCCGGCTATTGGGAACATACAATAGTAGTCCTAGCCTTGTGTGAACAATGAATTTGCTATTGCTTGTGACAAAATATCACACATTTAGCAGCTTAAAACAACACTCACTCCCTCATTTACTAACTCAGAATTCCAAATGGCATGGCTGGGTTGTCTGCTCAAGGTATCACTAGGTTGAAACAGAGTTGGCCAATCTCAGTTCTTATATGTAGGCTCAGGGGATAAATCCATTTCTAAGCTTATTTCTTTTTGTTGGCAAAATTCAGCTCCTTGTAGCTGTTGGCCCAAGATGACTATTTCTTCCTGGGTGTCAACTGGGGGCCACTCACAGCTTCTAAATGCTGTTGGCATTCCTTGCCACACGGTACTCTCCATCTTCAAGGACGCCATGGTGCATCATGCTTTCAATCTCTGACCTCTAAAACCAGACGGAAAAGGCTCTGTCCTTTAAAGACAACGGTCCCATATAATAAACACAATCGTGAAGAGTGAAATCTATCATATTCAGAGTCCAGGGGACTATACAGGGGCTGAGGATCCTAAATCCTGGCTAATTCCTTTTAGTAGTTCTTTCCTGACCTAAGTACTAAATGGAACACTGTGGGGAGCTTCTCTGCAGATCTTCATACTTCTGTTTGTGGAACTGATTCCTCTGTTTCTTTCATGTGACTTCCAGCCACCTCAGCCTCGCTAGACTCCTAGATGTCTCAACTCAAGAAATTCTATCAAGGCTCCCCCTCCCTATGCTCTGACCTTCTCCAAGGTGAGTTGAGGCCACTGTAGGGCTCACCTCGTCACTGATTCTCAGGATGACTTTCTTTTGCTGGCTGGTTTCTAGTGAGAGACTGATGTCCAGTATCCTGAAAGCTAAGGCTTTGCATTCCTTGTCCTGTTTCCTGGTCATTTCAGGAGGCCAGGTAACTCTGGTCTTTGTTACTCCATCTTGACTGAAAGTGGAAGTCCTTTTGCTTTTAAAATAAATATTAGAGTCTGTAGCTTTGTGCAACAATTTAGTCATGTGTTTCTGAGCTTTCTTCTTCTTTCTTTTTTTTTTTTTAAGACAGGGTCTCACTATATATTTCAGGCTCTTTAACTTACTATGTAGCCCAGGTTGGCCTTGAACTCATGGTGATCCTCCTGCCTTGGCCTTCTAAGTGCTGGGATTACAGACGTGTGACACCACGCCCGACTTTTTCTGAGTTTTCTGTAAGTCTGTGGTACACTGTCATCCACAATTTGCTTTCTCCTCTCAGAATTATGTTGAGATTTATTATGTTGCTCTGTAGCAGTTATTCAAACATTTGAACTGTGGCATATTCAAATGCCATCATTTATCTGTCTGTTCTACTGGTGACAGGCATTTGGTTACTTTCAGTCCTTTCCATCAAGAAGCATGTTTCTATGAAGATTCTTGTGCTTTCTGGTGGTTATACACAAATACTATGTGCAAAGTGAAAAAATAAAATAAAAATACTATGAGAGGTAAAAGGAACAGAAGGATTCATATTTTCAACTTCTTTAGATGATGCCACACTGTTTTGTGTGCGTATTTTTTTGTTTTGAGACAGGGTCTTGCTACGTAGTTCAGGCAGGCTGGCCTTGAACTCTTGGTGAGCCTCCTGCCTTAGCCTCCCAAGTGCAGGGATTACAGTTTTTCCGCCACCATGCCTGGCAATGCTAAACTGTTTTCTAAAATGGCTGTATGCATTTACATCCCCATTAGCTGCTCTGCATCCTTACTCACATTTCATATTGTTAAATCTTTTCATTTATTTCCATTCTGAAGTTATAACATGGTATCATTTTGATTTGGACTTCCATTTTACTGATAAATAAAGTTCGAATTGCTGGCCCTCTGGAATACTTCTTCTATCAGAATCTTGTTCAAATTTTGTGCCCTTGTTTCTTTTCTTCTTTTCTTTTTTCAGTACCCAGGGCCATTGCACTGAGCTTTGTCCCAGCTCTTCATTTTTTATTTGGTCTCAAACTTGTGATCTTCCTATGTTAGCTTCCCAGAGTGCTCAATTACTGGTGTGTGCAATCATGTTCAGATCTACTTTCTTATTGGGTATTTTTGTGTCTTTTTATTCCTTTTAGAGCAATTCATGTAAGTATGCTCCATACTGACAAACTGAACTTAATGGGGCTTCCTTTGTTTTTTTTTTGGTGGTACCAGGGATTGAACTCTGGACCTTATGCTTGGCATAAGTAGCAGCACCACTGAGCTAAATCCCTGGCCCTAGGGCTTTCATTTTTAAAAGTCTGTATTTATAGTCATTCTGTTTAATAAGATTTTTAGCAATTTTTTTGAGACAGCATCTCAATATGTAGTTCAGGATGGCCTTGAGCTATGTAGCCAAAGCTGGCTGGGAACTCACGGAGATCCTCCTGCCTGAGCTTCAAAGTGCTGGGATTACAGGCATGTATCACCATACCTGCTGCACACTTTTTTTTTTGGTACTGGGGATCGAACTCAGAACCTTGCATTTGTGAGACAGGCAGCACCACCAGAGTTAAATCCCCAGCTCTGCTGCAAACCTTATTTTTAAAGTTACACTATGTATTTTTTTTTAAAAGACAGATTACTTATAGTTCCTTTTCCCCCACTCATAAGATCCATCCTCACAGAATAAAAGCCTGTAGGCCAAAGAAGGAATTAGTCACTTGCATTGAGAAGTACCAATTTTATTGTTTGTAGTTTCCTGAATGAGTAGCTTCTGATTTGATGGCAGAATAACAAGATGAGCAAGATGATTTTAATAAAAAATAGTTTACAGATTACTTAGTTGTCCATGGCGTAAAAGCACAGTACGACCTTGAGACAGATTCAAGCTGCTATGAAGGATGGAGACAGGTTGCATCCTGCATCAAGCTAACTGCCTCCTCCTTTTGGAATGATGGCTTTAAGTACGGAGTAGGGAAGTGCAACAGATACTTAAAGGGGAAAACAAAGATTCCACCAAAATAATTTTTTTTTCTTCTGGTACCAGGGATTGAACTTGCACTTGCCAGTGGCACCGCTGAGCCACATTCCCAGCCCAATAAATTTTTAATTAGAAAAAATACTTCCTGGTGTTTAGTGGGGATTGTATGTATATAAACAAGCTTCCTAGCACCCTTGGGAATCTTACTATGTTCTGGTGATATACCATGATTAACACTAGCAGGGTATTGTATTGAATTATAAGGACCACACATATACTTACCCCATGGACAAAAAACATTGTCTTGTTGCATACAGGCTGTACTGTAGTCATATTTGAGGTTGTCTGTAAAAGGAACAGAAGGCCAAGGTTGTAGGAAACAGGGAAAGGGGACATTCCTAGAACATCTGCAGTGAGTCCTAGTCTCCTGCGAGCCACAAGGCGAATTCAGCACAAGGCGAATTAACTTATTATGCAGGAAAGGTACAAAAAATGAGACCTGGAGAAGAAGCTGAGCTTTGGGCCTGATCAGTGCTGCTCTGGGCAGCAAAGACAAAAGCCCCAAGCTTGCCGCACCTTTTATTCAGTATATGGGGAGAAACAAATGTAATAGATGACTGGGGAGTGGCAGAATTCCTAGATCAAGGAGGAACTATGAAGATGAAGATTTAGGGGCCGGGGATTTAGCTCAGTGGTTTCGCTGCCTGCTGCACAAGCACAAGGACCCACTACCAAAAAAAAGATGAAGATTTGGTTCCTCCCAGGATGTCTCCCAAAGGTGTGGTCTTGCCGTGGAGCATCACAGCATCACAGGATCCATGAGGTCTCAGTTGTGACCCGAGGCCAAACTGGAATCATGTCTCGAAATGCCATAACTGGCCTGTAGGCAGGAGAACTAGGCCTAATCAAATTTTTCCCTAAAATTACGTAGCATTGCTCCTGACACAAGATGACAACAAAACACTTCCCTCCAGAAAAAATACTTCCACTGCTGTTATAGCATGGTAATTCACTGAGTAAAAAAGCAGGGGCAGGGCAGCCAGGCAGCTGTGCACGCTTCTCCATCCTGCACAGCTCCAGGGTGAGGCACTAGAGCACTCTGCTGCTTTCTGTTTAGAGCCTATGGTGGTGACGCAGGCTATGGCAGGTGGCTTCTGCTTCTGTGCACCTCATTATCTAGAGCATGCTCATCCCAGCCCCCTCTACAGCCTGTGCCAGAAGCACAGTGATCAGGTGCTTCTGTGCTCTTGGAGAATTTCAGTCTCTTCAGCATAAAATTCAAACAGTATCAAAGAAGGTCTAAGATCTCCATCAGGTGGGAGCGGAAGAAGTCCAGTTTTGCAGAGGCTACAAAATGCCCTCTGTGCTTTCTTGTCCGCTATGGCTACAGTCAGTTTAAAGTTATGGGCAAAGCCAAGCCTAGTGGCAGCACATGTAGTCTCAGCTACTCAAGAGGCTGAGGCAGGAGGATCACTTGAGCCCAGGAGTTTGAGGCCAGCTTGGGCTACACAGTGGGACACCGTCTCAAGAAAACCAAACCAAACAAAAAATCCAAAAAAACAGTTCTGTGCAAGCCATGCAAGATTTCCACAACATATGCTATGTCCTCTTCCAGTCCCTCAGAAATTAAATTCTTCTGAGACTGGCACATCTGCTGTTCCTCTGAGGATATCCAATATTGTAGGCCAGTAAGAGGTAGACTGTAATACCTGAGGCCCTGTCCACCAAACCTCTAGAAACAAGGAGCAGTTTCCAAGGGGCAAATGGCCACACTGGGATGCTGAAGCTGCTCAGCCACTGGAGTACTGCCTGTGTTGTCCCCTCCCACTGCAAGGGGGGACATATCCTGGGAGGCCCAGCAGACAGGTTTTCTTGAGACTCTTGTGTCACCTCCCCACAACACAGGTTCTTCACGCTGTAAACACAGGCTTCGGGGCTGGCTCTATCCTCTCATCCATACCTTTAAAGGTCTCATGTATCTTTTGTTGGGTCGATTCCTGGATACTTTATATTTCTGATGCTATCCTAAATGTTACTGTTTAAAAAATTATACCTTTGTTGTTCAACAGAAATATAAATGATTTTGTGTCCAGCAACACTGTTATACTCTTACGTCTAATCTAACTTGTCTAATCTTTTCCCAAATTGACAATCACCTGAACTTTGAACACTTTTCTCTCTCCTTTCCAATTTTATAGCTTTAGTTTTGTTATTTTTTGTTTATTTATTGTGCCTTATTTCACACATGGTACTACAGTACAACATCATCTGGATGAGAGGACACTGGGCTCCTCTGTCTTGCCTTTGAGTTTAAACAGAGAGATTACAGCCTAAGTTAAAACATTTCCCTTCTACATTTAGGATGTGGCCAAGCTGAATTAAATAGTGAGACCCTGCCTTAAAACAAAAAACAACAACAAAAAAACAACCCACAACTACATTTAGGATGCTTCATTCTTTTCTAAAACAACCAGGTGATCTTCAAAACCTGAATGTCCCTTTCAACCTGAGATCTAACCTGGCTAACCAGTCTTTGTCTCTGGGCAGAGATAAAAATCCCTCCATCCATGGCCCTACTTTGCCTCTCTCTGGCTCAGTCCTCTGGCCCTTTGTGCCACTCCACTTGCACTCACTGCTACACCCTCTTTCTGCCGTGGATTACTGCCTGGGCCAGCAACCCCCTAGCCTGTGGACTCCTCTGACAGGTGAAGCCAGTCAGGACCCCATCACTACCTGTGGAAACAACTCCCATCAGCAGCTCTGCCTGAACTAGGCCCAACCTTCAGGGAGAGAGGGGCCAGGTCCCTTCACGTACCTGAGCAGCCACTGCCCAGGCCCTGGTTCTTGGAAGCCCCATGCTCATCTAGGACCCACGGGTCTTCTCCTCGCTCCAGCTGGCAGATCACATTAGGCTTGGATCCCGGAAGCCCTGCTCGTGAAGAGGGAAGCCTTTGGTTAATACAACATTTATGGAGACAACCCCAACCCCAGCCACCTTTGGGGACATTAAGCTGGACAGGACTGCCCTTCTGTTGCAACGGAGGAAGCTTAGAATAGTGGTGGTGAACCCATGGCACACACGCCGCAGTGGGCTGTTTGTATCATTGAAAACTAAAAGGTTTGCCATCACTGCTCTGGGACCAGCCTGGCGTGAGGCTCCCATCCCACAGTCACCTTCCTAGGTAGCTCCCACTCTACTGCAACACGTAAACTGAGATGAACCCTACAGAGGGGCCTTACCCAGTGAGACCACGTTTCCATAGGTCTCCATCATCACATTTCGGTACAGGCCCCGCTGAGCAGGGCCCAGGCGGTCCCACTCTTCCTGGGAGAGGAACACAGCCACATCCTCGAAGGTCACCTTGGCCTGGAATGACAGAGGCTGCTTTGACAGACCAGATCTCCAAGTGTGTGAGTGGGTGTGGGTGCATCTGACACGGGCAGCAAGAAGGGATACTTTGTCAGCCAGGTGGATGAGAAGGGAGGAGCTACAAGGGGGATGGAGTGATACTTATGCTGCCCAAGGAGCCCGGGATGTGGAAGGGACAAGGGGCTTTGGTCAGGGACACTGCACAAGCCTATGGGACAGCTCACCTGGGGTCCTGCTGGCAGTGGTAGGAGCTTTGCCGCTGCCATCACCTGGTCACCCGGGGCCTCTGAAGATTACAGAAAACAGAGGATCCTGTAGGGCTGAGGAAGGAGAGGGAACATGTGAGGATTCAGGCCTTGCCCCTGACAGATGGACTCAGGGGCTCCTGGATTGTTTGCAGAGCAGCCCAGGAATCTGGTGTGAGGCAGGCATGCTCTGTCCCATTCCCTTACCCCCACACCCCAGCTCTGGTCTTACAGTGCAGGAGTCTGCTAGGCCCTGCACACACAACTCTGCCCTGGTCAGTGCAGGCATCTCTGGTCATGGGTCTCCAATCTTTAGTCCCCACACCCTTGGGTCCTTATGGTTGGCTAATCATACCTCTGTCAGGAGACAGTGAGGGCTGGGTGTCTGCCTAGCTCACCTTGGCCTAGGCCCATTTTCCTGCCTACATACAAGGACAGCAGCTTGTCAGGTTCTGTGTGTTCTGCACCCAAGGCACTTGTGGGTTACGTGGGGGCTGCAGCCATAGGACACACTGCCTCCTAGCAAGGGGAGGCTCAGCCCCAGAGTGGTACATACTCCTGTGGAGACCCTGGCCCAAGGCCTTAGTCACCCCTGGAATCCTCTAGTGGTCCTGGTGCTACACTGAGGCAGAGGCTCTCAACCTTATAGCTTGACCAGGGTGTTGGCAGCAGGGGTGTCAGCAGTGGTCATTTCAGGTGTACTGAGTCCAGGGCGACCCAGGGATTTGATCTGAGGCTTGAAGGAGGACTGTCATCAAGTAAGAAGGGGAGGTCTGGGTGTGGCTCTCCTGGAACTCAAGTCTCCCCTGTGACAGACTGCAACACAAGCAAACACCATGGCCTCTACCTAAAGGTCAAATGTTCACAAGAAAAGAAAGGCCTGTGTGGGACATCAGAAACCAGTTTTTAACCAGTTCTCTATTCCCCTCAGGATTCTGAGGCCCAACTCTAGACTTTTCTCTATGAAAAAAATCACTGGAGTTCAGACAAAAAAGGAAAATTGTAGAAGATGCAGAAACAACTCAAGACATACTCAGCTACCTCCTCTTTGACAAAGGAGGCAAGCGTCCTCACTGGAGGAAAGATAGCCTCTTTAATAAATGGTGTTGGAAAAACAATTTCAACTTGCCGAAGATTAAAACTAGACCCCTATCTTTCACCATGCACTAAACTAAAATTGAAGTCGATTAAAGATCTAAATATTAAAACAGAAACCCTAAACTTGCTGGAAGATAAGTTAGGTAGAACTCTTGAAGACATTGGCATAGGAAAAGACTGTATGAACAAATCCTCAATAGCACGGGAACTAGCACAGAGAATCAACAACTGGGATCTCATCTTATTTAAAAGCTTCTGGGGCCGGGGATTTAGTTCAGTGGTTCTGCCACCTGCCTTGCAAGCACAGGGTCCCAAATTTGATCCCCGGTACCAAAAACAAAAAAAGCTTCTGCACTGCAAGAGAAACCACCAACAGAGCTAAGAGACAACCTACAATGTGGGAAAAAATTTTTACCAGCTGTTCCTCAGACAAAGGTCTACTATCTAGAATATTTAAAGAACTAAATAAAACCCAGACCCCCCAAATATAAAGACCCAATCCAAAAATGGGCATCTGAAATGAACAGACATTTCTCAGGCAAAGACGTAAAAGCAGCAAATAAACATATGAAAAAATGTTCAACATCACTGGTCATTCGAGAGAAAACAACACTGAGATTCCACCTCACCCCAGAAAGAATGGCTGCTATCGTGAAATCAACCAGTAACAAATGCTGGCGGGGTTGTGAGGAGAGAGGAACCCTTCTCCATTGTTTGTGGGAGTGCAGACTGGTACAACCACTGTGGAAATCAATATGGAGATAACTCAAACAACTAGGATTGGTAGTCCCATTTGACCCAGCTATTCCTCTACTGGGTATCTTTCCAAAATAATTAAAAGAATCATACCACAGTGATATATGTGCACCCATGTTTATAGCAGCACAGTTTGCAATAGCTAAAGCTTGGAAACAGCCCAAGTGCCCATCAACTGGAGACTGGATAAAGAAGATGTGGTTTTTTTATAAAATGGAGTACTACTCAGCCATAAAGAATGAGAAACTGGAGACATTTGTAGCTAAGTGGATGCACATTGAGGCCATACTTTTAAGTGAAATAAATAGGACACACGTGTAAATACTGAATAGTTTCTCTGGTGTGAAAAACTAAAAGTGTAAATAATAATCAAATGTATAATTGATATCGTGAAATAGGAAGAAAATGTCTAAAGGAGTAGGGGAAAGGAAAGAAGGGAAAAGAAAAAATATTGATAAAAGGAAAAACATAGAAACAAAATCTTTGTAAATAGGGAAGGGTGGAGGGGGTGAAGGGAGGGCAGGGGAATGGGGAAAAAGAAACAAGATCCATCATGTACAGGTACAAGTTCCCAGTGATGAATGTAACTGTATTGTATACCTAAAATGTACCAATAAACTAATTGGGAAAAAAAAAAAAAAAAGGAAAATCGTGTGGACTGTTTTTTAAAAATTAAAAGGCTAAAAAAAAATTAAAAGGCTGGCTCATAAAAGTCTTGTAAAGATTCTAGGCTCCAGGGGTGGGGCTGGGACAGGCCAGGAATCAATGGCACAAAATATGAAAAGAGTCTGAGGAGCCCCATCATGGGGCTATGCCACCACCTAACCCTTGGGCAAATACAAACAGCACCCCTAGCATGCTAAGTACACCCATAGCATCACAGCTGAACGAAGGCCCCACATGCCCACCAGTCCAAGGGGTGGCAGCACAAAGGGTTCAATTAGAAGACACAGTGATTTTGTTTTTGGGAATGTCCCTATAGAATAGCCCAGAATAAAAATGAGAATGGATCAACCTCTCAGAAGCCATGATCACTTAAAAGAAAACTGGAAAGAAGCCACATTGCAGTGAGATATTTTCTGTCCAGTGAGATACTTTCTGTCTAGCTCTCATGATTATTGCCAGGTAGGACTGCAAGGACAAGAACTAAAAAGGGACCACCATGACATGAAAAGCTTTGAATTTGAGGTTTACCATTACTACTTTGTAAGCTAAGCTTAGAAAACAATCATTCTTTTTGGAACTTCTGATGGTCTAGATGTGACATCGAGATCTTTTTGTTTGTTTGTTTTTTGAGACAGAGTCTCCCTATGTACTTCAGGCTGGCCTTGAACTCACCATGTAGCCCAGGCTGGCCTGGAACCCATGTCGATCCTCCTGCCTCAGTCTCCCAAGTACTGGGATTACAGGTGTGCAGCACCATCCCCAGCAACACCAAGTTCTTGCCTGCCCTTCTAGGGGACCCTGCACGTGGAGCTGTGCTGGGACAGGAACTTTCCTAGCCCCGGTTTGGACTGAGCTCCAGGATCTCCCCCAGAGCCACCGCCCTCCCTTCCTTACTCCTGGCCTTCTTGCAACTGATCTCTCTTCATCTTCATGCCATGGCTCCTGTTTTGCTCTCAGGGATGGAAGAGTGCAAAATGAAACACTGTTAAATATAATACCCAAACTTCCCAGAATAAATGACCAGAAATACATGTCCAAACTGATAGCTTTGCTATACCCCAGTGACACTTGGTCAAAGACATGACAGGGAAAAACTATTCTATTCACAAATATCAACAAGAAACAAACTCAGACTTCAGAAATGTGCAGGTTCCCTACAGAGAAAGCTATAAAAGTTTATGGACAACAGCGCTGGGGATTTAGCTCAGTGGTTCCAGTGCCACCTGCTTGGCAGATTCGAGGTCCCGAGTTCGATCTCTGGTACCAAAAACAAACAAACAAACAAACAAACAGTTTATGGAAAACAAAGGATAATGTGAAAAGCACACATACCAGGTCTCTATAAATATAAAGACAGGACAGATCACAGTAACGCTCATCTGTCCATTCCATTCACAATGTGGACACATGTGTCATCTAAAAGAATAAACACAGGGGCATGTTGGAGACACTAAGAAAGGAGCCAGCTGAGAGAGGAACTTAATCTGCCACAGGGCCATGGTAACAAGAGCCACATGGGCCTCAGTGAGAATGTGCAACTTAGGAACATGGTATAACAGAGTCAAGTTTGGTGGGGAGATTCAAAATCCAGAGGCAGCTCAGTGAGAAGGCTCTGGGTTCAATTCCCAGTATTACTAAATAAATAAATAAATAAATAAATAAAATTACCCGAAGAAAGATAATTTACTGAGTGGCACTAGGATGATGGGTTAAATATTTTGGGAAAAGTAAAATTAAATATTACATGATTAACAAAATTACTACAAAGTAGAGCACAGATAGATTTAAAAAGTAAAAAGACAAAAAAAAAAAGTAAAAGGACAGAGAAAATCCAGATCATGTCATATGAAAATCTAACAAATCCATTAGACGAATGAATAAGAGAATTTAAAAATGACATCATAGGCCGGGGATTTAGTTCAGTGGTTCTGCTGCCTGCCTCCAAGCTCAAGGTCCTGAGTTTGATCCCGGGTACCAAAAAAAAAAAAAGAGTAAAAATGACATCATAAAAGATTTTTAAAATACAACCCACAGCTGGGTGTGGTAGTGCATGCCTGTAATCACAGCACTCAGGAAGCTGAGGCAGGAGGATTGTTGTGAGTTCCAGGCGAGCCTGAACTACATAATGAAACCCTGTCACACACACACACACACACAAAAAGAGGCTTTTCTAAGCAAAATATTAGAAGCAGTAAGTCTTGGGGGCAGAGACTCAGCCATGTAGCTTGTAAATCAAACCCTTATGCACATCAAAGCCACCACAAAGTCCAGAAATGGGCCTAAAGATAGAGAAGAATTTAGTATATGACAAAGATGGTTTTTCAAATCAATGGAAAGATAACTTATTTGATAGTGGATAGTACTAGAAATTGGTATGATTTGGGGGGGAAAACTGGATTTTTAAGCTCACCCCACATCTAAATTCCAGATGGAGCCATCATTTTACAAGTACCACAGAAAAACAACAGATTATTTTAAAAATCAGAGTTAAAAGACTGAGAAATGCTCAACTGGCAAATCACAAACGAAATACAAATAGCTAAAACACAAATGAAGAGACTTCAACCTTGCCAAGAACCTAGATTGGAAACGCAAGCGTCCCAGCGGGAAAGCAGGGCTGGGTCCCCATGAGGCAGGTACGGGGCACCTCGCCCTCGCCTGCCAACCTTACTCCACTTCTCGGTGCAAAGAACACGGAACACAGATCCGAGAAGACCTGTCACAGTGAAAAGGTCCGGGGGAACTTCGCGTTCAGGTGCTGAACAGGAAATCCGCCCCAAACGCCTGAAGGGGAAGCGCTTGGGGCCATCTTCGCATACAGGGGTAGGGCGTCAGGACAGCAGCTTTCCCGTTGGCTGACAAGCTTATTATTTCTATTACAAAACGTAAAGGCAAATAGTAAACAAAGATGTCTGCTGTGTTACAAAACATCGGCCTCATTTATTAAAATAGGGCTCTTACAAAGTAACGAGGAAGAGACAGCATCCGTAGGAAAACCAGAGGAGCACATTCGGCCACCAGAGCCGGGCAGCGCGTCCTCGCCCAGTGGGAGGCGTTTCCGCGGCCGAGGTCAGAAGCGCCCGAGTGGGCCGCCAGGGTCCTCCCGCGGTCGCCCAGAGAAACCTGTTTCTAACCTGGCGCGGGCGGCGCCTGCAGCCCCAGCTACTCGGATGCTGAGGCAGGAAGATCACTTGGGCCCAGGAGTTCTTGGACAGCCTGGGTAACCTGGTGAGCTCCTGTCTCATAAACAAAACCAAGCTTCCTCTTCTGCGTTTTGGAGGAGCCCCCGCCCCCATCCTCTCCGCGGATCCCCCCAATCCGACCAGGGCTGGCGGGAGACACCGCGCCGCGGGGCGCTGAGGCGGGCCAAAGCGAGCGGACCAGTTGGGGGCATCGTCGCCGGGAAGACGGTGGGTTTGGTGTCCGCAAGCGAGGGGGTCCTGCCCGGAGCCCAGAACCCTGACTCACCGTTCGCCGCAGCCTCGGTAGCTGACTGCAGGCCGCCCGCAGTGCTCTCAGACAAAGAGGCCGCCCCGCCCCCTCTGCGCCACCACCAATCCCCGAAAGCCCTGCCCCCCAGGTTCGGCCCCTGCCGCACGGACCACCAATCCTGATGCACGACGCCTGTTAGTGAGGCCGTCGGCTCCGCCTACCCACCCGTAGTTCGCTTCCGTGACGGACCGCAGGGCTGTGATCTGGGGCCACCGAGAGCTGAGGCTTCTTCCGTGTCTAGAGAGGCTACGCCGCGCTCTGGAGGAGGCCAGCCCGCGCGGACGCTGCCGCACTTCCGGGCGCGCTGTCGCCAGATCCGTGTTTGGTGGCCAGGTCCTGTGGTTATGCCCCCACCGTCCACCTCTCCTCCCGGCTGGCGCCTGCAGAGCTCTTTCCCGCCTCTGCTCCTTTGCCTTGGCGGCTCTGGTTACAAAAAAGCGGGTGCCCGCTCCAGTACGCGCCTCAGCGGCGCCTCCTCTTCATCATGGCACACTGACGTCTCTGGCCGGGCCCTAGCGAGTGTTTCCGCCCTGAGCCCCGGCGCGGTCCCTGCTGCTCTCATGCCCTGGGCGTTACCAGCTTCTTGTGTGTGTGTGTGTGTGTTGAAGCCGTGCGCCGCTCCCGCTGCAGAGGTGACTGGCACCTCAGTGCCCAAAGAAAGAAGCTCAGGGCGGGTGTGGAATGAGATCCACGAGGGAATTGGCTCTTCCCTGCCTTTGGTGGCCATTGCCAACGAGACTGGTTGGCTGAAGGCAACCGGGGTAGGGGGTGTCCGACTATGGTGCTGGAGAGTCTGTCCAATGAGAGGAGGCAGGAAACGGGGAGAATGTGCAATAATTCTAACATTACTATGTGCCAGGAAGAGCTAAGGCCTGGGCTTCTCCCAGCTGTGATAGGGATCCCTATCCCTACTTTGTGGCAAGCTAGATCAGCGTCCCTCTGTCTGGCATACAGCAGTGTAACAGGGTCCAACTCTCCCACCCCCTTTTAAGATGAGGTCTTGCTATGGTGCCCAGTCTAGCTTCGAATTCCTGGGCTCGAGATCCTCCCACCTTAGCCTCTGCGTAGTTGGGGCTATGAGAGGCTCTTAACAACTTTTTATTTTGGAAACATTCATACATTTAAAAATTGAAAGAATAATACAACAAATACCTGTCTGATCTTCCCATGGATTCAGTAGTCAGGATCCTCCCTAGCACATCTGTTGTGTCCATAGCTTTACCGCCTTTTACTTGTCCCTCTCGATTTCTACAAGCACAGTGTTTATTGAGTGCCAGTAATGTGTTAGGCAGTGTTCTAAGCAAGCAGTTTAACAAATTCATGTCCTGGATCCATGAGGACAGCAGGATAAATGTGGGAATTTCGGAGTGGACCTTCCTTCTCTATGGAAGGTCCAAGCAGGAACTGCTGCAGTTCATAGGTATCCATTGGCTCTTTTGGGTGGTGAGAGCAGCAAAGAACCTGCAACTGTTCTACCTGCCTCCTCGGGCTCCAAAATTAAAGGCTGAAGCTTATCCTGAGCTCCAGCCCAAGTTTCAGCTGGTCATTGTCCTCACTTTCATCCATCTTCCCTTCCCAACTGCCTGCCCCTTTGCATCATCAGATACAAATATATGCCTTATAGGAACTGTCAACTATTTCCTGTATGTTCTGAGTGTATGGAGTCCAATTCCTGTAGCGTACATATAATTATATCTCTCCTCTGATTGAACACTAATGCAATATATAGTACTTATAAAAATACATTCTGCTTGTTCAGACAAATGGAGAATTAAACAGTTTCCCTATTACTACTTTTTGTTGCCTTTATTGTTAACTCTTTTGAGTGCACAATGAACTCAGGGCCTCTTGCCAACTTAAAACAACTGGTATTATAATTATTTTTTTCCCATTAAGTTTATTGGTACATTTTAGGTATACAATACAGTTACATTCATCATTGGGATCTTGTACCTTTACATGAGTCTCTTGGTTCATGGTATTATAATTATTAAATGCCTGAATAGTCACACTGAATTAGAGCCTGTAACATTGGTTACTCTTGCCTCTTAGCACAGTCCCTACCATCTTTCAACCTACCTCAGTTTTTGATGACAGAGTGTTTTAGGGGTCCCATGTTTTTCTGTGGTGTAGCTATGGACTCAGCCCCTTCAGATTTGCTGACTGGCTGAACAAGAGAATGGTGGCCAAAGTCTGGGCTCTAAGGGGTACGTCTGCAATTTGGTGCATTGTTAGACTGCTAACCTTTCTAAGGTTGTGCTCACACTGTTCTTTTTACCAGTTTAACTATTACAGTAACAGGGCTGGGGATTTAGCTCAGTGGTTTCACCATCTGCTGCGCAAGCGCAAGGACCTGAGTTCGATCCCCAGTACCAAAAAAAACCCCACACAAAACCAAACAAACTATTACAGTAACATATTACTGTCAGAATTGGCATCAACTTCAGTGCAACAGAAACTTTATTACTGTGCCGTAACCTAATATAGTCCCTCCCCTCAGAACAAGGAAGTCCAGAAGTTGGCTATCTAGGGTCCTCTAATGCTACCAGGTTTCTAGAGTCCCCCTTTATATGATGATAATGATGACGATGATGATGATGATGCTTCCTGATTGCAAGAAGAATGCCCCATTGACAGAATCACATCCACATTCCAGGTAGAATGGGGGAAGATTTGCTCAATCAACCACATGTTAAGAAACTTTTTCAGAAGTAGGCTTTGTGACTTTTTTACATTATGTTGGCCTAAAGTGTTTTAGAGGACCAGCTCTAGTTCCAAGGGGACCTGGGAAAATGTTGTTTTCCAACTACACGTGTAAAGTACCATGCTGTGCAAAACTGAGATTCTATTTGTGAAGTAATGGAAAATTAATATTCATTAGGCCACCAATAGCCACATTCTAGCCCACAGTTCCCCAAGAGGGTGTTTTATTATTATTATTATTTTTTTGAAACAGGATCTTGCTTTGGTTGTTTTTGGTTTTTTTGAGACAAGGTCTTGCTATGTAGTTCAGGCTGGACTTGAACTCACTCTGTAGCCCAGGCTGGCCCCAGACTCACAGCATTCTTCATCCCTCAGCTTCCCAAGTGCTGGGATTCCAAGTCCTGGGATACACCACCAAGTTTGTGTTTTAAATAGTTGCTAAGCCTCTCCTCTTCTTTTACATTTGTGGATGTGGTGTGTGGGTGTATTAGTCGCTTTCATATCACTGGGACAAAAATACCTGACACCTGGATAGACGTTAAAGGGGAAAGTTTTATTTCACAATTTCTAGTGGGTTCAGTTCATGGTTGGCTGGCTCCAAGGCAGAGACAGCATGGTGGAAAGGAATGGCAGAGGAAAGCTGCTCAATCTGTGGCTGCCAGGAAGCAGAGACAGAAGGAAAGAGCTGGGGACAATAATATACCTTTCCAGGTCTTGCCCCCAGTGACCTACCTCCAACCAGGCTCCCCTCCTAACAGCAAATTCAGTCATGAGCTCATCGATGCATTAGTCCACTGATAAATGTAGTGCCCCTATGACTGAGCAATCACCTTCCAAAAGCCTTACACCTGAGTACCTGAGATGTTGGGGGGACTTTTTAGATCTAAACCATAGCTTTCTGGACCCTGGCCCCCAAAAGGGTAATGTCCATCTCATTATGCAAAAATTCATTTAGTCCATCTCTAAGGATTGTCAAAGTCAGCACTGTTGACAAGTCCAGTCTCCTCTGAGATTCAAGGCAAACTCTTAGCTGTAAGCTCCTGTAAAAAAAGGAGAAAGTTAAAAATTTCCAACATACAATGGCACAGGGTAAACATTCTCATTTAAAAAGGGAGGAATGGGAGAAGAGAAAGAAAGCAAACCAAAGCAAGACTGAAACCCTGTAGGGCAAACATTAAATCTCATAGCTCCATGTCCAGAACTTGGGCAAGCTGTGGGGACATGTGATTTCCGAAGCATTTGGATGGCTCCTTCTGATGACCTTGCTGGTTGCAGCCTACCTGGCCTCACTCTTGGGCTGGCTATCCTCACAACCTGCAGATTTTCTCAGAAGATCCTCCACATTTTTGACATCAACTTCCTGGGCTCTCCAATGCCCCTTCAGCTTCACTCTAACAGCTTCATGAATTGCCCTTTTGGGCCCCTGACAAGGACTGTGACCTGTCACATGTTTTAGCCTGGCCTCCCAGGCCTTCTTTTGAAATCTAGGTGGAAGCCTCCATAACCCCTTGAGTGGTTCTCCAAGAGGTGGATGGTGGGCTTGTTTAATTGTACATGATCACATGAATTGTCCTGGATGGTGGCTGTCTTTATTCACTTGGGGTGGAAGTGCTGTTGTCAGTCTCTGGCTTTCTTTATGCACTCAACACACAGACACTGGAGATAGAGCAGTGGCAAAACAGCTACATCCCTTCCTCTTGAGCTCATATCTTGGTGGAAAAACAATAAATATAAACAAAATGACTCCGGGAGCATCAGGTGCGGGATGGAAAGAAAAATGAAAGGACTGAGCCAGGACCTACTCCTTCCTACTTTTCTCATTTAGCTTTCTCGTATGGACGAGTTTCAGAGATACATGGAGATAGAGAACATATTATAATGAACCCTGATTGCCTATCAAGCAATTTCAATTATACACTGATTTCTTTTCACCTATTTCCCTCCATCCTAGTCAAGAGTCATTTTTAGAAAGATTTTTTTGAGACAGGGTCTTATTTTGTAGTGCAGGTTGGCCTTGAACTCTCTATGTAGCCCAGGCTGGCCTTGAACTTACAGCAATCCTCTGGCCTCAGCCTCCCAAGTGCTGGGATTACAGGTGTGCATCACTACACCCAGCAGAAAGATCTTATTTTTAATTGACAAATATGTATTTTGGGATATGATATGATGTTTTGATACATATTTACATTGTAGAATGATTAAAGTAAGCTAATTAACACATCACCTCACAGACTTATAAATCTTATGTGATGAGGACATTTAACATTTACTCTTTAAATAATTTTGAAATATACGATTATAATCACCATTTCTACTAGAAATTTAATTACAAAACTATCATCCCACATGAATATTCACTAAACTCTTTGTTGCCATCAAATAGCCAGTTCAGATTCTTCTATTTGTCTCATTTTTAAAATTGGTATTAGTGTTTGAATCCAGGGCCTTCACACTGAACTACATCTCCACTCCTTTTTGTTTTAAAATATTGAGACACTCTCACATGTAGGACTTGAACTCATAATCCTCCTGCCTCAGCCTCCCAAAGTGCTGAGATTACAGATGTGTCCAATATGCCTGGCTTCATACATTATTTTTTTAGTACCGGTTTATGTAAGTCCATGTTCAAACCAGGTACACACAATACATGTCTTAGTCACTTTCTTATTACTGAGACCCAACACCTGACACTTAAACTTAAAGGAGGAAGAGTTTATTTTTGGCTCACAGTTTTTAGAGATTTCAGTCCATAGTCAGGTGTCTCCAAGGCAAGATGGCAATGGCACAGGAGAAGCTGCTGATGGCAGGGCAGTGGGGAAGCAGAGCTTGAAGGGAGGAGAAGGGCAGGAGATATACCCTTCCAGGCCATGTTGCTTCCAGTGACCCACCTCCTCCGACCCTGCTCCACCTCCCAACATCACATTTACCCATAAGCTCACCAGTAGACTAACCCACTGGTGAGTATCACGCGCCCATGATCAAATCACCTCCCCAAAGCCCCCACCTATGAGTGCATGAGGCTTTGGGGGTCATCTAAATATAAACCGTAACAATGCATTTGTCCAACAGGTCTCTTAAATATTTTTATCTATAATGTCCCTCCCCAAACTTCTTTCTTTGCAATTTATTTATTGAAATCATTTCATACATATGGTAAAGTTTGTCGTATTTGTGATTATGCTGTTTGCTTGGAATCCTTCTGTCCCTCGAATTTCCTGCAAACTAAGAGATAGAAACTAATTAGTTCAGTTTGGGAAGAGGGCAGAATACTTCATAAGTGAGTGTTACATATTTCCATTGAGGATCATTGTCACTTTTCTCATTGCTGAGACACATTACCTGACACCACAACTTAAAGGAGGAGTTTTAAGTTCATGGTTTTAGAAGATTCAGTCCATAGTCAGCTGGCTGCAATGCAGAAATGGCATGATGGAAAGGTCTGGGCAGAAAAAAGCTGCTCATATCATGGCAACCTGGAAGCAGAGAGATAAAGGAGGAGCTGGGGAGGGAGATATATCCTTCCAGGTCATGACCCCAGTGACCCATCTCTTCTGACCAGGCTCCACCTTCCAACAGCATGCTCAGCCACTTCAGCCACCAGTTGATGAATCCACCAGTGAGTAAAGCACCTCCATGATCCAACCACCTTCCCACTTTGGGGGGAACATTTCAGATCAAATCATAACACGTAAGATGGTGACATTCTGTTACTAGTTATTTCTTCAGGATTTATGGGAATAACTGTATAAAGTCAAACTTCCCCAAATCAATTATTTGTTTACTCTGAAGCATGGTAATTTAAAAAATATCAAAGTACATTATAAGTTTGCAATGATATTTCTAATTCAAATTTAGGGCTAGATGGTTATTTGTTGTTATTACTGTCTCTTTTTTTTCTTATATTACACATCTTGGATCCTCATTATTTTACCATGAAATTATTTATTTCATTACTTTTATATGTCAGTGTAACAAGGCCAATATTATTAGTAGTAGTTTGATTAAAAAGCTTAAAATTCCTTTGCAGATCTTTCTATCAGAAAGTTTACTGACATAGTTGAGGTCTCTGGGGAAGAGTTCAACAGGCCTTTGCACAGGTCCAAAATGGCTTGAGAGAGCAAGGACAGGAGGCTGGGCTGGAGGTGGGGTCAGTGTGAGGGCTTCTAAGTACAGCAAGGGAGTTGCATGGCATGAATTGCACCTGAGCCATGGGGAGCACCCAGGCCTAAGTACCTGTCCAGATATGTGCACAAGAAGAGGTAGTATGAGGCTTAAGGCCATCAATGCCTTGGTCACTATTAGTAACACCTGAAACTCAGGCTAGGTTGAGGATAATCTTGTTGAGGCATCTTTTGTGACCTGAGTATACACAGAGACATCTGTGGTCTTGATTTATAGCAGTGATGGCGTACCTTTTAGAGTCTTCAATGATATCAAACAGCTGGCTGGGGCGTGTGTGCCATAGGTTCACCACTACTGATTTATACTTGGGGTATCTGTGAAGCAAGAATTTCCCAGAGTCCTTTACCCAAAGGGTCAGTGGCTCAAGAATTTGTGAAAATGTGCAGTTGGGACTATTTGTTGGCCAGAAGCATCGGGTGTTAAGATGGCTGCCTGAAGTTTGGCCTGATGTGTTGAATAGGATACTCTGGTCAAGAAGCAGAAAGCAGCAGCTCCAAAGTAAGCTCTATTTAAAAAAAAACAAAACAACAAAAAAACCCAAAGTAAACTCTATTACTCATGATAGTGGTGACAAACTCCCACTGCTGCTCATTCAGTTCATCCCAAGGGACTCCCCCAGTAGTCAGGAAGTCTGGAGGGAGGAGTGACCCTTCAGCACTTTGACATTTGTCAAGGAACTGAGGATGGGAAGACTTGCTCCTCCTGCAGGTGGAATATGCCAGAGGACAGAGGTGGCTGTATCCTGTACCAAGAGGACTTGGTGGCCACACCGAACTTAGGTGCTGCTTTTATGACCTAGAGCACAGTAGACAACTGGGTGCAGTGGACCAGAGGTTCAGGGTCTGTGAAAGCTTCATGTACCAGGAGAACCCAGCACGTGGCCAGCAACTACTGGCTGGGGGGCATATGGTGTGGGGATAAGGAAATAGGCTCTTGCAGCAAAACCCTATGGCTGATTTATGGCCAACCTGGGTGGCTGAGATCCCAAGAGGCATGAGAGGAAGTTGCTACAGCCTTTGCTGTGAAGGCATCCTGGTGGGGCTCTACCAAGGGTGCCTGTTGTGTTGCAATTTGAGACTCCAGAACCCTTTGGTGAAGGGGCCTGTCCAAGGTGGCTGACACAACATAAATGGACTTAAACAAAAGTTGTAAATGAGGCATGTTTTGTCTCCAGACCTCCAAAGATCTAAAAGAAGTTGTGAGTGCCTTGTAGATCAACAGTTGTTTTTCCATGTCAGCAAGAGTAGTGCTTGACTTACCAAATTGCTCCCAGGAACTTGAGGGATGTGGTGGACCCCAGCACTGTACGGGGCTTTTCCCTTGGGTGAGGTCTCTTATATCTGCATGTCCTGAGTGAGTATGTCATTAATGCATACTGCTGTTGTGCTCCTTGAGAAAGGTGGGTGCAGTTAAGATTTTATCTGTGAGGGTTGTGTGTGTTGGGAAGGCTGTTAAGGCACCCATGGTCACTGGGAAGGATGTATTATGTCCCTCCAGATGTGAAGACAAATTACAGCTGAAAGCTGTTCCAATAGGCACAGAACAGAACCTGTCAGCCAAATCTGTAAACCAATGTACTTGCCAGCTGCTGAATAGAGGAAGTCAGTAATTTCAGTGATACTGGGTATGGGCTTCTGACAGTTGAGACCACAGTGTTAAGGTTGCAATAACCCACCTCCAGGTAGCATTTGTTCTTTTCAGATTCAAAAACAGGTCAGGGCTGGGGATTTAGCTCAGTGGTTCCACCACCAGCCTCGCAAGTGCAAGGACCCGAGTTCAGTACCAAAAAACCCCCAAAAACAAAAAAAAACCCAGGTCAAACTGGCCTGATAAAAGCAGCAGTAGGGATTATCACCTGTTATTTAAATAGGTCTCATATAATCGGCCTTTTGAAAAATTTTATGGGGCTCTATTAATTAAACTGGGATGAGGGAGGTGCTTGGGGTCCTATGTTGTCATGCCAACTCTTAAGTGGCAAATACTACATTTTAATTTATTAGTCATTGGTCAGAGCAAGCATGCCTTTGATGGAACATTTTAGGGGAATGGGCACTGTGGTTATACGGAATTTAGGAAAGGCAGTGGTTTTGATGATTAAGGTGTGGTGGACCTGTTTTATATTCACTACCCCTGGTGTGAATAAAGGGCACCTGGGTAAATTCAAGGGTACTGCAGGCATAATTCTAGTGTGATGTACATTGTATTAAACCCACGAAGGTTTGCCAGTTGGTGCATTTCAGCAGATGTTGACCCGGGGAGCTGGGATCACAGGTATGTGCCACTGAACCTGGCCTTTTTGTTGTAGTTATGTAATACATTTTTAGTAAACTCTGAATTTCTAATTGAGATAAATTGTGCCTATTTGTTTTGTTTTCTCACCTCTGTATCCAGGTTTTTTTCCTTTCATTCTTTTCTTTTTTCGGGGGGGGGGGATCAAATCATCAAATCCAGGCTGGAGATAGAGAAAAGACAGAGGGCTGCCTGCTGAAACACTGCAGCAGACTGGTCTCCATGGTGTGGAGGTTTGACCAGTGAGTTGGGAGGGTAACAGGCCATGCATGCACTCAAAACTGGAGGTGTCAGTTTCCCCTGCAAGTTACTGCCTCAGGGAAGGTGCTGCAGTGGAGGTGAGGTGAAACCTGAGCTGGGCACAGATGTTCCCTGTGGCCGAGATGGGGAGGCAGCTCATTCTGGTTCAAGCCCATGGAGCTGACTTTCCTCACCTTGAGTCAACTCTTCCACATTTTCTTCTGTTCGCACCTCCAATAAGCTCTCTACTCCCATTCGCAACAGATGATCTTGCCTTCTCCAATTTTGAAAACACAGGAGCTGAAAGCTATCACAGAAGGGCCTCCCTTTCCTACTGTACCTACATGTCCACCTGTATTTGCCCATTTCCTCTTTCTGGTGCATCATAGAAGTGCCTCTGTGTGTCCAAGGCCAACCTCTCTCAGCTAGTGGAGGGAAGACTTTGTTCCTTCTTCCTTCCTTCACCTCTACTAGCTCCCCACTATCTCTGCCTGCCTTGACTGTGGAGACCCTTCCCCACCAGGCTCCTGCTCCAAACTTCATGGAAGCAAGCCTCCAGGACTCAATTCTTTTCTGCACAGCAATTTCCTTCTGCACAGTGTTTGATGCAATTGCCCCTCCTCCTGGCCACCTAGGTCTCTTTTCCACAGGTGCTATGTTGCTTCTCTTCCTCCCCCACTCCTGAGTGTTCAATGTTGGTGAGACTTGGGCCTCTGTCCTGAGACCCCTTCCTCAGTCTCTCCCTGAAGTATCTCATACTTCCCCAGGGATTCATATTCCATTTTATATATTATTTTGGAGGTGCTGAGACTCCAACACTCATACACCCTAGGGACGTGCTCTACCACAGTGACATACTCAGCCCATTTAAAAGTATACCAGTGACTTTCAAACTTAAATCTCTTTCCCAAATCTTTCCTTGAGGCCTAGGGTTCAGTCAACAGATCTCAGCTTCTTCAGTTGGATTCTTATGGACACCTCAAACTTGACAGGCTCCCAAGAGAACTCTTGATTTTTAACCCCGGACTTTGGCCTGCAGAGACCCATCCCCCTGATAGCTCAAAGAACAGTAGCTAGACTGAGTAGATGCATTTGAAGGTAGTCCTGTTATTTCACAAAGTGGTCCTGTCCTTGATGTGTGAGGGCTATGAACCAGGCAGCAAATTTAGGGTAGCTGTTTCCTTTCTCTCTCCCCCCTTCCTTTCTGTATGAAAGCAGCCTCTCATTATATAGTTCAGCCTGGCCTTGAACTATGTAGCCCAGACCTGCCTCAAACTCACAATCTTCCTTCTTTAGCCTCCCGAGCACTGGGATTACAGGCATGCACCACCACTCATGATTTATCTGAAATATTTTAAAGGAATGAAATGGACACAGGGCAAAGAGAACTTGAAGTTGTTCTTGTCCGTGCTCCACTGTTCTCAGTGGCATAAAGTGGGTTTGTCTACAGCTCTCCAATAAATTCCTCATCTAGGGGCAGGGATTTAGCTCAGTGGTGCTGCCACCTGCCTCACAAGCACAAGGTTCCAAGTTTGATCCCTGGTACAAAAAAAAAAAAAATTCCTCATCTAACTTAATGTTAGTTGAATGGATGTCTTTATTTGCTACTAAACAAATGTTAAGAGACTTGCTACTCAGGATAATTTGGATTAGTTCCCAAATTATTTCTATTCATATTTTGACTGAGGCTGTACTGAATCCATGGAAAATTTAGGAAAAATTTTAACCCTCAAGACATTGCGTCACCAGGTGTGGGAGTGCACACTTGTAATCCCAGCACTTGGGAAACTGAGGCAGAAGGATTGCCATGAGGCCATACTGGGCTACATAGTGAGTTCAAGGCCAGCCTGAACTACAAAGCAAGACCCTGTCTCAAAAAACAAAACACCTGGGCTGGGGATTTAGCTCAGTGGCACGGCACCTGCCTCGAAAGTGTAAGGTCCTGAGTTCGATCCCCAGTACCAAATCAAATATCCCTGCCCCCAAAGATATTATGTCTAAGAATGAATAAGACTTCGCCATTTATGTCTCTGTTTTCCTAAAGTCCTTTTGAAGAAGTTTTATGGTTTAAAAATTGACTCACTAGCCTATAAAAAAGGAAACTGACAAGATAGGAAACCATTAATATGGAACACAACAAAAACAAACCTACCCACTGTGAAGGAGAAAAAAGACAAAACCAAGACTCAAGGATATTTTTAACATAGTATTTTGGGGTTTTTTTTGTTTGTTTTTTGAGACAGGATTTTACTCTGTAGTTTAGGCTGGCCTTCAACTCATTATGTAGCCCAGGCTGGCCATGAACTCATGGTGATCCTCCTGCCTCAGCCTCCCAAGTGCTGGGATCACAGGTGTGCGCCACCAAGTCTGGCTTGACCATGGTATATTGAGTGTATAGCCTCAAACCAATAGAAGACTTGTAGACAAACAATGAGCAATCAATATGTTTTTACAATGATTATGGATTAACAATTCTGAGACTATTAGTATAGTCTAGGACTGAGCAAAAATATTCAGTAAATATACTGAAGATAATAGGAACCATATTTCTGTTTTTTAAAAAAAGGCTAGGTTGTTAGGGAAAAGGGAAGAGTAGAATAAGCTCTGTGGTGAAACTGAACTGGTGATTTTTAATATACTGACAGGTGTGGGAGTTTCTACAAGATGGTGTGTATGTGTAAGCACACACACATCTGTTACCTAGCTTTCTGCTGAAAGGCCTTAGGAGTTAGTGTCTGGTAACAATGCACACATCCAGCACTCAGGTCTTGCTTTCCAAAACCTTCTCCACAAAAACCCCAGGACTTCTTGGGAAAAGAACTTATTCTATAGCTGGGGGAAGGAACATATAGAATGAGCTTGGAACAGTTTACTGTGCCAGAAAGCAAAGGCAGTGCTAACAAATGAAGAATGTCAAAAGGACCTGAGAACAGCCTGAATGGCCTGCAGTGGCCAAACCTGGGACAATCTGAGGAGCTCAATAAATGAGAAAAGTAACAAACTGGAACTCATTGTACATATAGGAATCAGTGAGTCCATACTACATAAATGAATAAATAAATGGAGAAGACAAATCTCTTCCTTTGGTATCAGAATTAGAAGCACGAATCATCCAGAGATCTAAATGGTGATAAAAACTGATGAAAAACAGGTTGTCTATAGATTCAAAGTCTCTTTCCAGAAAATACTTAATTACAAAGTGGAAAATAGTAACTTCACAGTGCAGCAAGCGAGTGATACAGAATAACATCACCTGAAAGAGACAAAAAAAAAAAAATCATGGACCTCAAGAATACATGTCTTCTGTGGTTTCTGCCAAAGTTATCAGGAAACACCAGACAAATCCAAGAGGAAGGACAGGGCTGCGGATTTAGCTCAGTGGCACCTGCCTTGCAAGCTCAAGGTCCTGAGCTGGATCCCCAGTACCAAAAACAAAGAAACAAACAAACAAAACAAAAAAACCTATGTCTCCAAGGACATTCTACGAGATAAATGGCCCATGTGCTTAAAAAATGTCTGCCATGAAAGACAAAGACTGAACTATTTTAGGCAGAAGGACATGACAGCTACATACATGTGATTGAAGACTGGCTTGTGGACCAGGGAAAAACATTTCTACTTTCTATAAGGGACATCACTGGGACAAGTGTCAAAACATTAATAAGGCTTATGGAGTATGTACATCATCATCATTTATTCTTTAACTTTGACAATGATACCATGGCCATGGAAGAGAAGGTTCTTGATGGGAAGCACATGCTGACATTCTGGGGGAAGGTGCATCTGCAGCTCAGTGTTGGGGAAAAATTGTCTTTACTGATGAGGGGAAAAGAAAGTAAATGTTAAATGGGGAATCTGAGTGGAGGCAGGGGGATGTTCTTTGTGGTATTACAAATTTTGAGTGAAATTATTTAAAACATTTTTTAAGTCACAAAAATGCAGGTTATAGTGGACACTTGTCATTTATAACTACTCAGAAACTCATGGAATCTACTCCACACACCCTGGGAGCTCTCTGCTGTCTTTTCAGTGCAGAATCCACAATCTGCACTTTATTCCTCCCTTGCTGCTGGTGGAGAACAAGCATTAGTTGGGGTTCTGATACAGCTGCCCAAGATATTAAGTCAAGGCAGAGGTGAAAGAGGGAAGTTCAACACCTGTGCCTGCTGCCCTGGGTCAGAGCAGAGCAATTATGTGGGACTGTTCTGGAATCTTTTGTGGAAGCTTGCCGCTAAGCCTACCTCTTTAGTTCTACTGTGTCAGAATTCTAGTAGTCTGTGAATACACCTAACACAGACCATGAAGAACTAGGTGCAGTCTGAAGTTGCCATCCACATCATGCACTCTTCACACAACTGACTGCAATGAGAACTCAGTTCAATGCTAGGTCTCGTGTTCCCCCCAAGGGCCTACAGTATTTAAGGAAGGTTAAGGAAGGAGGGATCTTACGTGGCTATGAGAACTGGTCAAGAACCACCCACTGCACACATACAATCATTCCACAGCATAGACTAGTTCCCTGATCAACTCCTGTAAAAATTCTTGAGTCCCTGGGCAAAGCCTGGACCCAACAGGGTAGCATCCTAAGCCTGAGGTGGCCAACTTTTCCTGGAAAGGGGTGGAAAGACAAGACTCTGGCTTTGTGGACTATATGGTATCTATCATAATTTCTCAGTTCTGTCATGCAAACACTGGCATAGATATCTGTAAGCCAATGGCACAGCTGAATCCTGACAAAAATTAACTGACAGGTGTGCCAGATTTGGCCTGCAGGTCCTGTAACCTGTCAGCTGGTGTCTGGGGACCTCTTTAATGAGACTTGTCAAACCTGGACTTTCTGTCTGTTCAGGGGCCAGGGCACATCTCCAGGAAAATGAGGATGAGGGTGGTGAGCTGGTTCCAGAGCAGGGCACCTAGGAGGTACTCCAAACATATCTGGTGATCTATGTATCTTGGAAAAGACTGAGCATGGAAGCTTATGGAGAAGAAAATGAGGTGCACAGAGAGCTGCCTCTGGGGGGCCTGCACAGTGAGGCACAGTTAGGACCTGAGTCATAGCAGAGCAGCAAGGAGGCAGCTGATCTCACTGCAGATATACATAAAGGAAAGCAGGAGAGCGGGGAAGTCTTGGTGCAAGTTGTATAATGAAGTCAGCAAGGAGGGGTGAAGAATTAGTGTACCACCTCTGAGGAGGATGACAGACCAACCAGGCCTGAAAAATGCTGTTTGATCTTATGTAAACAACGTATCAACAACAGCCACCGACAGAGAACTTACTCCTTATGATTAATTGCCAAACAAAATTACTGTGGTTATCTCCAACCAAAGGTCATTTTTTTATAACTTAAAAAAAAATTTTTTTGTAGACAGAGTTTTGCTATGTAGTTCAGGCTGTCCTTGATTTCACTATTTATCTAAGGCTGGCCTCGAACTGTGGCAAGTCTCCTGCCTCAGCCTCCCAAGTGTTGGGATTACAAGCATGCACCATGACGCCCAGCTTGGTAATTTTTGACTAAAATAATACACTCTGTTCACGAATATGCAGCCTTCATAATCTTTTCCTCCTAACATATATGGTTACCTGCTCAAAAACTTTTTAAAACAAAATACCTACAAGAGATCACATGAGGTGGAGCAGTGGCAGGGGAAGGGAGCCTGTAAAGGGTGATTCTGAGGAGGGATCCAGGTGCTGCAGTGGCTGAACGTGTGTGGAAGAGGTTGAATGAGCCTGGGTTTCAGGTCTGGGCAGGTGTAGAGGCTGAGGTAAAGGCCAGAGGAGTCTGAAAGGAGCATGGTTTGATTTCATTCTTCCCAGCCCATAGACTACTCTCTTGTGTGAATCAACTGGTGTTTAATTAACTTTGACCGCTGGCTGAAAGCTTTCCCACAAGTAGTGCAGTCATAGGGCTTTACCCCAGTGTGAATTCTTTGGTGCTGGATTAGAACTGAACGCTGGCTGAAGGCTTTTCCACACTCACTGCATTTATACGGCCTCTCACCAGTGTGGATTATCTGATGTTGAATAAGGTGTGAGCTCTGCCTGAAGCCTTTACCACATTCAACACATGTGTAGGGCTTCTCCCCAGTGTGAACTTTCTGGTGGTGAATAAGATTTGAGCTTCGGTTGAAGGCTTTACCACACTGGTTACACTCATGGGGTTTCAAACCATTATGGATCCTCTGGTGCTGAATGAGAGTTGAGCTCTGGCTGAAAGTTTTTCCACATTCGGTACACTCATAGGGTTTCTCTCCAGTGTGGACTCGCTGGTGAAGGATGAGATTGGAGCTGCGTCGAAAGGTCTTCCCACATTCGTGGCACTCGTAGGGCTTGTCGCCAGTGTGCACGCCCTGGTGCTGGATGAGAGCGGAGCTGTGGCTGAAGGCCTTCCCGCAGACACTACATCCATACGGCTTCTCTCCTGTGTGGATTATCTTGTGCTTCCTGAGCACTGAACTGTAACTAAAGGCTTTTCCACACACATTGCACACGTGAGGCTTTTCTCCAGTGTGAATTCTTTGATGCTGAATAAGACTGGAACTCTGACTAAATGCTTTCCCACAGTCATTGCACTTGTAAGGTTTCTCCCCAGTGTGAACCCTGTGATGCTTAATGAGGTTGGACACTCGACTGAATGGTTTGCCACAATCATTACATTCGTAAGGTTTCTCTCCAGTGTGAACCCTCTGATGCTTTCTGAGATGTGCACTCTGGCTGAAGGCCTTCCTGCATTCCCCACACTCAAAAGGCTTCTCCCCTGTGTGAATCCTGTGGTGTTTAATGAGGTTTGAGCTCCGCCTAAAGGCCTTCCCACATTTGTCACACACATACAGTTTCTCCCCAGAATGGATTCTCTGGTGTTGGATAAGGTTTGAGCTCCGCCTAAAAGCCTTTCCACACTCATTGCATTCATAGGGCTTCTCACTTATGTGAGACTTTTGGTGCTTTTTAAGGCTTGAGTTCTGGCTGAAGGCTTTTCCACATTCATTACACACATAAGGCCTCTCGCTGCTGTGATGAACCTGATGCCTAGCAAGGTCTGCACACTCACGAAAGGCTTTCCCGCATTCACTGCACTGGTAGGCTCTCATACTCACAAGAGATGGCTGATGGTTTTTAAGAACTGAGTTCTGGCTGAAGGATTTCCCACATTCATTACACATAAAAGACTTCTCTCCAGCATTGGCTATCTGATGCTGAATAAGGTCAAGGTTTCCTCTGAAGGTTTTTCCACACCCATTACATATGAATGGGCTTTCACTTGTGGGAACACCCTCACAATCAGTTAGGTCTTCAATGTGCTGGAAGGCGTCAAGGCCATATGCGTCATACAGATGTGGCCTCTCTTCCATAGGGACTCCCTGATATGCCATCAAGCTTTGGCTCAGATTAAAGCTTTGATCAAAACTATGACAATCCAGAACTTTCTCCCTTAAGGGATCCTGAAGGAGCACCGTCACCGGTGTGAAGCCCCGCTTCTGGTGGAGATGCTGTGCAGGGATCCTCCTGCCCCTTTCTATTAGGTCCTCACAGAGTTCTTCAAACTCAGCCACCTGGGAAACATCACCTGCACAGTTTTCTGATATTTCTGCCTGTGATTTCAAATCCTCAGAAACATTTTCCTTCAGACAACACTCTTTGTCTTCAGTCCTGGTATCACAATCTGAAACAATAAATACTCAGTCATAGAAGGAATTGTTGTGACAGGAACAAGACAGCATACAGACAAGTCTGCAGGGCCACTGGCCTCACCTTCTGTAGAGGAAGCTTGACAAACAGGAAACCCACCATAGGTGGTAATTTAGATCTTGCAAAGGAACTATAGAGGGGCTGGCAGGGCTCTTAGGTGATAATGCTACACAGAAGCTGAAGAGCAAGAACTACCCACCCTCCCCAGGATTCCACATCCCAGAGATGCACCTGTAGCTTGCCTGCTGTCTCAGGCCAAGATGCTAGGTGCCCTCAGTTCCCTTTCCTGTCACACTTGGAGGAAGTCCAGTTGGCACTACCTGAATATATGCCCCAAATCCATGTGCTTCTCACCCCTCCCACCCATAACAAGAAATATCATATGCTGTTACATTATTACATATTTAACTCCTTTTCTTTCTCAACACTGTAAGGTGTATGCCTCTTAGGCCTATCTTTTTTCTTTCAGTACTAGCTAACTAAGTTTAGGTTTGGTCTTAAGATTCAACAGTGTAAAGAGGCAGAGCCTTGCTGCAGGTATAGAGAAGCCCATTTTTCTTTACAGAAGCATAGACAGGTATGAGGCATGTTGTTGGCCCTCCTGCCAACTTCTGCTCAGATGCACCTCAGTGGAGAGCCCTTTCCTGACTACTGAATATATGTACCAGTCTTCCCCTCTTCTTACCTGTCCCTGGTATCTCCTGCACAGCAGAGCACTCCCTGAAACAAGGCAGGAAGGATCCCTGTTGAGCTCCTGTCATTAATGCTCACTGGTTAAGGACATTCTTCAAATGCCCTCGTTGCCTTCCTTGGGTCTGTCATGCCCCGTCTCACTTTCTCAGTACCCCTATCTGTGATATGTAGAACTGCTTCCAAGTCTAGTCACCTTCATTCCCAGGAGCTGCCTGTGATGTCAACTGCAAATGCAACTTGGCCATATGCCCAGTCCCCACAGATCCAGCCCCTTTGCCTGTTGCACCAGTTTCCCTTGCTGATGTTTCATGCTCTGTTCACTGACACCTGTGGCTCAGACACAGTGTGGTTATGCCTCAAGTCACAATGCCCCCATTCCCACAGGTGCCTTAGTTCTAGGGTGCATTTAGAAAACTGATATTCACATGCTACTGGGGTCTCAGTAGGAATAGAGGGAATCGTGAGGGATACAGAGACAAGGCCTAGATGGAGTCCACGGCCTTGCCAGATATGGTCTGGAGCTTGCTGTATGTTCTCCCTCCTGCCAAGTCACCAGTCTGGAAGCCCCTTGGCCTCTTCTGGCTATGTAAAAGGAACTAAACACGGGAAGATGAAGGCTGTGGCAGTAACAGAGACAGCAATTAGTACAGCTTTTCTGTACAAGCTGGAAAAAATGTATTTGACACCTTGTGGCCACAAGGTCTCTGTCAAGTGCTCTTTCATTGTTGTTTTAAAATATCCCTTTAAAAACCTTCAATATCAGTTTTAGTTTACAGGACATATGAAATAGCCTGTTAGCTGAATTTGGTGACCACTGATTGAGATGTCACCAGAGTGGCTAGGAGGTGTGGCAATGGGGAAATGGCATGCTAGCCTGAGCCAGTATTTAGATGAATCGTTTTCTGAGATAGTGATCAAAGCTGATTTCTGTGGGTGAGAATGCCAGGAGATCACTTTTGGACTTGCATAAATTGGATGCAATTCATCTTTGCAACCCAAGAAATACAATTAAAAGTGTTAAAAGTTCTTCTTTGGAAAGGAAATACAAAATCAGAAGTAAAATCTCCCTTTAGGAAAAAAATCCTTAAAATGCTAGTAAAGTTTGGGCTTAACAACAAAAGAAAAGATCCGAGAGCAAACATCCACCTGCATTATACTCACTATATTAGGACTCAGCCTTTCTAGAGCAAAAGACAGAGTATTTCTCTTGAGAGGAAACATTTATGATCAGTAGCTGCCAGGTGTGTGGCTAAAGTCCCTCAACGCAATGGGACCCCGGGGCCCTGTGTGACCCAAACCAATAAGCTATTATGGGGGTGCAGTAGCAACCTCAGTGCCTTGGCCAGGCTATCTCCTATGCAGACCCCAAAAGGAACCTCATACTCAAGTGGGAAATCCATTAGTTATCCACCTCCTGCAGTGACTTGTTTCCCTTTAATCATTTACAGATAAAGTTCACTAAAGGAAGTAATCATTCTACAGTGAACAGTTTACAATACTGTGGAACCACCACTTTTATTTTCTAAAACGTTTTCATTTCTCCAAAGTAAAATCCCTTACACATGGCCAGGCATGCATGAGATATGTCCTGTGCCAACAGTCCCAGGTACTTGGGAGAATGAATCAGGTCTGCCTGACTAGGGATTTGAGGGCAGTCTGGGTAACACAGCAATATCCTAGCTCCACACTCCTCTAAAACTTTACTCAGTAAGCAGTCTATCTCTACCTTCTCACTCCAGCTTCTGGAAACTACCCACCTCTATGGGTTTGTCTATTCTGGGTATTTCATACGATAGAATCATACAACATATGACCTTTGAACCTGACTTTTCACTTGAAATGTTCTGAAGGATCATCCATGTGTCAGTAGTTCCTTTCTTTTTATGGCTGAATTATATTCCGTGCACATCACATCCACCCACAGGCAGTTGAGCTGTTTGCATCTTTTGGTTACTGTAGTGTTGCTATGAATATGATGTATATACACAGATTCTCCTTGCTTTGTGATGGGGTTATATGCTGATAAATTCATTTGGAGGGATCCAGCTTGACATGATCACAGCCATCTTGGTTGTCACTGCCATTCTGCCCACTAGATGATCCGGGCACATATCCCAAATCCTAGAGGCCAGTCATTAGGATAGTCATCGGAGCATGTTGTGCTAGCCAATGACACCCAGGCTGTTTCTTCACTGATGCTGAATATTTTAAGTTTTTCTTTTTTAGAAAGGCCAGGTAAGCTGGGCACAGTGACACATGCCTGTAATTCCAAGCACTTGGGAGGCTGAGGCAGGAGGACTGTCACAAGTTCAAGGCCAACCTGGGCTACATAGTGAGTTCAAGGCCAGTCTCAACTACACAGTGAGACCTTGTATCAAAATATATATATATATATATATATATATAAAACCAAAACAAAAAACACATAAAAGAAAGACCAGGGAACATTCTGGATGGCCACAGGTCACCTTTGTCCATTTAGCATGTAACTCCTGCCTCAGGTCCAGGGGTCCTACCTTGCCACTATGCAGGACACACTTTTGTTCTAAGCCCTGACTGTATTTTGTGTAACCCTAGATCTGTATGTTTCTTTCCTTCATCTCTTGAACCCTTTTGACTTTGGCCACCAGTTTTCATACTCTGAACACCATTGTAAATGAAAATATTTTAAGTTGAAAAAATATTTTAAAAGAAAATGTAGCTACTGAACATCACAACTCAGCAACACAGCATACTGTACAAGTTTATCTACTTTCATGACTTTCATGCTGACTGGGGCTGTGACTTGATTGATGTCCAGCATCAGAAGCGAGTAGTGTACCACATAACACTAGCCTAGTAAAAGATTAAAATTCAGAATTTGAAGTAGCTTCTACTGAATGTAACTTTTTGCACATCGTAAAAGTCAAAAACTTTTAAGTCAAATCATTGTAAGTCAAACCTATGTACTTGTTTCAGTACCTGTCTTTATTTTGAATATGTATCTAGGAGTGGGACTAACTGCTGGGTCATATGGTAATGCTGTTTAAATAGTCTTACATTTCTAACTTTTCCACATCTCTGTGAACACTTGTTCTTTATTTATTTTTGGTGGAAAGGGTATTGACCCCAGGGCCTCCCCACTGAGATTATGTTCTGAGGACTTTTAAATTTTGAGATAGTCTCACTAAATCGTAAGTTGCCCAGGCTAGGCTCAAACCTGTGACCCTCCCGTCTCAGCCTCCGAAGTGCTGGGATTACAGGCATATACCACCATGCCCAGCTCCTGTCTTTTTATTATAGGCATCCTAGTGGGTGTGAAGGGATTTCACTGCCTTTATGCCAGGAAAAAATTATTTAGAATACTGAAGCTTTGTGGGAAGTTCTGAAATCAGAATGTGTGAGTGCTCCAGCTTTGTTCTTCTTCAAGGCTGTTTCGGCATTCAGGGCCTTGTGTAATTGAACTTTAGGATTAACTTTTTAGTCTCTGCAAAAAAGGCCACTGGAATTTTTTTTTTTGTACCGGGGATCGAACTTGGGACCTAGAGCTTGTGAGGCAGGTGCCGGAACCGCTGAGCTAAATCCCCGGCCCAATTTTTTTTTTGCTACCGAGGATTGAACTTGGGACTTCGTGCTTGCGAGGCAGGCAACGGAACCACTAAACTAAATCCCTGGCCCTGCCACTGGAATGTTGATAAGACAGACCTTTTGATGGCAAACCTATGGCATGTATGCCATAGTGGGCACGCAGAGCCCTCTCTGTGATGACATTATGAGTTGTATGAGTTGTTTTTCCTAAACTAAAACCTCAGTATTCAGGTTTAATTGGAGTGATGGCACTTTGTGATAAATAAGTAGGTTTGAGGGGCCAGGGATTTAGCTCAGTGTTTCTGCCACCTGCTGCGCAAGCGCAAGGACCTGAGTTTGATCCCCAGTACCAAAAAAAAAAAAAAAAGTGGGTTTGGGGTTGCAATCTGGGCACTCAATCTATAAAGGTTCACCATCACTGGGATAGATCCACTGGGTAGTGTGGACATTATAACAAAATTGCCTTCCAATTTGTGAATACAGGATGCCGTTTATTTAATTCCTTTTGGCAGTGTTTTGCAGTTTTCAGTGAAAAGTCTTTCACCTCCCTGCCCCCCTCCCCCCCGTGAATGGAATTAATTTTCTTTTTTAGATTGTTCATTGCTGGGGTACAGAAAGACAGATTTTGTGTGACCTTATGCCTTGCAATTTTGCTGAATTATTAGCTCTAATAGCTTTTATGATGGGTCCTTTGGGATTTTCTACACCTGGGGTCATGTCTTATACAAATATTTTATGATTCCAATTTGGATGTTTTTTATTTTCTTGCTCAACTGATCTGGCTTGAACTTTCAGTATGATGATAAACAGCATTGGTGAAGCAGGCATACATGTTATTCTTGATCTCAGGGGCAAAGTTCTTAATTTTTCTCAATCTTTTTTTTTTTTTTTTTTTTTTGGTACCGGGGATCGAACTCAGGTCCTTCTAGTTGCGGGACAGGTGGCGGAACCACTGAGCTAAATCCCTGGCCCAAAGTTCTTAATTTTTCATGACTGAGTATGATGTTACCATAGTTGTTAGGAATAAGTGCTTTTATCAGGTTGAGAAAGTTTCCATCAATTGTTTTTTAAATCATCAAAGCTGGATTTTGTCAAATACTTGTCCTGTATAAGTTGAGGTGATCACGGTTTTCCTATTTCATTCTATTAATACACGTGTTATTTTGAGACAGGGTCTTGTTATGTAGTTCAGGCCGGCCTTGAACTTGAAGCAATCCTGTCTCAGCCTCCTGAGGGCTGCGATTACAGGTGTGCACTACTATGCCTAGCTAAATTTATATTAAATCACTCTTTCATCCCTGGGTTAAATCTCATGTGATTATAGAGTACAATACTTTTTAAATGCTATTAAATTCAGTTTGCTGTTACTGAGTTTTACATCTCTAGCCAGAAGGAATATTAGTTTTTCATTGTTTGTTGTTTTGTTTTGAGACAGGGTCTCACTATATAGTTCACACAGGCCTTGAACTCACTGTAGTGTAGTCCAGGCTGGCCTTGAACTTGTGAACTGGCAGTGATCCTCCTGCCTCAAGTCTTATGAGTGCTGGGATTACAGGCATGTACCACCATGTCCGGCTAGTTTTTCATTGTTTTTTGAGACAGGCTTACTGTGTAATCCAGGGTGTCTTTGAACTCATTATGTAGCCCAGGCTGGAATGGAACTTGTGGCAATCTTCCTGCTTCATCCTCATAAGTGCTGTGATTGCAGGTACATGCTACCATGCTCAATTTAATTTCTTTTGATGTCTTTATCTGGCTTTGCTATCAGGATAATGTTGACCTTACAAAAGGAGTTAGGAGATATTCCCCCCATTTTTGTATGCTGAAGGCATCCAAGACAATTTGGTAATAATTCATTAAATGCTAGCAGAATTCGCCACTGGAGCCATTTTGATCCTGGACTTTTTCTTTGTTGTGTGTTTTCATTATTGCATCAACCTCTTTGTTATAGGTCTGTTCAGATTTTTACCTGAGTCAGTTCTGGTAACTGTGTTCCTATACATTTGTCCCTTTCTTCTAGGCTTTGTTAACATATAACTATTCACAACATTGTTTTATCTATTTTTCTTTTTGTAATGCTGTGAATAGTTTTCCCACTTTCATTTCTGATTTTTATCTTTTTTGGCAATCTAATGAAAGGTTTTCAATTTTGTTAATCTTTTCCAAGAACTTTTGATTTTGTTGACTCTTCTGTTTTTCTAGTTTCCACTCTCATTTATCGTTGTTCTAATTTTTATTTTCTTTCTTCTGGTAGCTTTTGGTTTAATTTTCTCCTGCTTGTAGTTCCTCAAAATGTAATGTTAGGTTACTGATCTGCTATCTTTCCACCTCTCTAATGAAGGTATTTAATGCAACAGGCATACGTACTTGTTTTGCTCCTGATCTGAGGTGCTAAGTTTCTAGTCTTTCACTACTGAGTATGTTGTTAGCCTGTGGATTTCTCCTAAGTGCCTTTTCTACATAAGTTGAGGTGATCATGGTTCTATTTCATTCTATACATGTGGTAAAATTACACTGACTGATATTATGTTAAACCACCTTTCTATTCCTGGCTTGAAACTTCCTTTTGCTGCATCTCTTTAGTTTTGCTATGTTGTTTTTAATCATTTATCTGTCATCGTTAATTTTTATTGATTTCTCCTTTTACCTACTAGTAGCTTTATTTCTACATCTTTTTAAATTTTCCAGTTATTGGTTGGAAAAATACTTTGTATGGTTTCCATATTTTTAACTTTTTGAGACAGGGTCTCGCTATGTAGCCCAGGCTGGCCTTGAACTCATGGCAATCCTCCTGCCTCAGCCTCCCAAGTGCTGGGATTACAGGCCATGTGCCACCATGCCCAGCTATTGAGGCTTTTTCAATGCCTTGACATATAGTGTTTATGTTCTACGTACACTTGAGAAGAATGTTTATCTGTTGCACTGGGTGAAGTGTTTTATGTATTCCTTAGTCTCTTTAGGTTGCTATAAAAAATACTTTAGCAGCAAGGGAGAAAGCTCAGAGGTAGCCTGCCTAGCATGTGTAAAGCTATGAATTCAGTGAGTTCAGTCCCCAGAACCACCCCCTCAACCCAAAAAACTCCAAACAAAACCTTAGACTGGTAATTTATGATAGAAATTTATTGCTCACAGTTTTGGAGGCTAGAAAGTTTAGGATCAAGGTACTAGCACATTCACTGGCTGATGAGGGCTCATTCCTCAGAGATGGTGCCTTTTGTGATCCAAAGCGAAAGAATGGCAAGAAAAGGGGCAACCAATCTCCCTCAGTCCTTAATCCCATTCACAAGGGTTCTGCCCTGATGACCTAATCATCTCCCCAAAGCTCCACCTATTAATACCAACATATTAGGGTTTAGATTTCAAATATGAATTTTAGAGGGATATAAATATCAGATGATAACAATGTCTATTAGGTCCAGTTGGCTTGTAGTACTGTTCAAGTCTTGTTCTCTTGCTGGGTAGATAGGGTGGTACACACTTATAATTCCAGCCTTTGGGAGGCTGAAGCAGGAAAATTGCTTCTGTTTTCTTAATGATCTACTGTCTAGATGTTCTACCCATTTTTTGGAATTAGAGTATTGGAGTCTCCAATTATTACTGTAGAACTATTTCTCCCTTCAAATCTGTTTCATGTATTTTGGGGCCCTTTTCTTCGTGTTTATGTTTATAACTGCCATATCTTTTCTTGAGGGGGTACCAAGGATCGAACTCAGGACCTTCCGCTTGCGAGGCAGGCGGCAGAACCACTGACCTAAATCCCCGGCCCAAACTGCAGTATCTTTCTTTTTTTGGTACTGGAGGTTGAACTCGGGTCCTTGTGCTTGTGCAGCAGGTGGCGAAACCACTGAGCTAAATCCCCGGCTCAAACTGCAGTATCTTAATAAACCTACCCTTTTATCACTACAATGTCTCTCTTGTACCAGGTTTTGGATTTATTTTTTTTCTGGTATTATAACATAGTCACCTCAGCTCTCCTTGGGTTTCTATTTGCATAGAATATGTTTTCCACCTTTCACTTTAAACTTGTGTCTTTAACTCTAATATGTATAGACTTGTGTCTATACATCTGTTGCATACAGTATATATCTGAACCATGCTTACTCACATATTCTGTTAATTTCTGTCTTTTGACTAGAAAGTTTAATCCATTTACATTTAAAGTAATTACTAAAAAAGTAGGACCTCTGCCATATTGCTATTTATTTTTGGTGTATCTTTCATTTTTTTATTCCTCAACTCCTCTACTACTGCCTTCTTTTGGGTTCAGTTGACTTTTTTATAGTGTCATAATTTTCTCCTTACTTCCTTTTGTGTACATTTGTTAGATATTTTCATAGTGTTTACTATGATTACAACGAATATCTTAATATTCTAAGACAATTGACACCAACTTAGTCTCAGTAGCACACAAATTCTTAATATAGCTATTACTTCTATCATTTGTTGTCATCATAAGTTACATCTTTATGATAAATAGTGGGATCAAAAACACTGACTTATTGGGCTAGGGGTGTAGCTCAGTGTTACAGCGTATGCTTGGCAGGTCTGGATTTAATCTCCAGCACTAAAAAACCAAAACAAGTCAGAACATAGACTTATTGGGGTTTTTTGTTGCTGTTTTTTGGTACTGGAGATCGAATTCAGGACCTTGCACTTGCCAGGCAGGCGCTGTGCCACTGAGCTAAATCCCGGGCAGAACACAGACTTATTACTTTTTATGCACTGTTCTTTAAATTATGTATAAAATAAAAACTGGACTCATATACCAAAAATACAATATAAACTTTTATACTTACCTATGTAATTACCTTTACCAGAGGCCTTTATTTCTTCGTATGGCTTTGAGTCTGTCTATTGTTTTTTCATTTCAACCTTTAGGATTCCCTTTAACATTTCTTGTGGTGAAGTGTATTCATAATAAACCTCCTCAAGCTTTACCAATCTAGGAATGTCTGCATTTCTCTTTCATTTTTTTTTTTGGTACCAGGGATCGAACTCTGGTCCTTGCGCTTGTGAGGCAGGCGGTGGAACCACTGAGCTAAATCCCCAGCCCTTCTCTTTCATTTTTGAAGGATAATTTTGCCCCATATACAATTCTTGGCTGGCAGGTTTTCCTCATACATTTTATGTGGTTTTTTTGGTAGCAGAAATTGAACTCAGGACCTTGCCTCATAGCATTTTAAATATGTCATCCTACTGTTTTCTGACCTCCATTTTTTTTTCCTCAGGAAAAAAAATCAGCTCCTAATCTGATTAGGATTCACTGTACTAGATGAGACCCTTCTTTCTGTTGCACTCAAGATGAATTATAATGGCAGAGCGCGCCAAAGAGCGGCCGGGTGGCCTCCCTCGCGCCCGCAGCCTCCGAGCCGCCTCCGAGCGGCGCGTGGCCCCGCCCGAGCTCGCCGCCCAGCCCCTGCGGCCCGAGCCGCCCACCTGAGCCCGGGCACCAGCACCATGGCGGAGCAGGAGAGCCTGGAGTTCGGCAAGGCGGACTTCGTGTTGATGGACACGGTCTCCATGCCCGAGTTCATGGCCAACCTCAAGCTCAGGTATTCCTTTAGAAATGAGTTGCACAATTGAGAAGGCACTTGCTGATGCTAAAGCCCTTGCTGAAAGGCTTCGAGATCATGACGATGCAGCAGAATCTCTAACTGGGCAAACCACAGCTCTCAACAAGCAAGTAGAAGCAATGAAGCAGTATCAGGAAGAAATTCAAGAACTTAATGAAGTTGCAAGACATCGACCACGGTCTACATTAGTTACGGGAATCCAGCAAGAGAATAGACAAATCAGGCAATTACAACAAGAAAACAAAGAATTGCGTACCTCCCTGGAAGAACATCAGTCTGCCTTGGAACTTATAATGAGCAAGTAGCGAGAACAAATGTTTAGATTGCTAATGGCTAGCAAAAAAGATGATCCGGGTATAATAATGAAGCTAAAAGAACAGCACTCCAACATTGACATGGTACATCGTAACAACTCCGAAGGATTCTTCCTTGCTGCATCTCGACACATCTTTGAAGCACCTCAGCATGGACTCGAGAGGAGGCACTTGGAAGCAAATCAGCATGAGTTACAGGCACATGTTGACCAGATAACTGAAATGGCAGCAGTCATGAGAAAAGCCATTGAAATTGATGAGCAGCAGGATTGCAAGGAACAAGAAAGAATATTTCAGCTTGAACAAGAAAACAAAGGCTTGAGAGAGAGCCTTCAAATAACTCGAGAATCATTTTTGAACCTTCGGAAGGAAGATGTATCAGAAAGTACGTCTTTGTCAGCATTAGTGAGCAATAGTGATCTGAGTCTGAGAAAGAGCTGAAGGGGTCCCGAGTCTGTAAGCTTTGTACATGGCCCCACACAGTTGCCAAGACTGGCTGATCAGCGAATGAATGAATGAACAGAAAATTCAATTTCAGTCAACACTTTTTTTCCCCTCTATAGTATATACAGTGCACTAAGAGGTAGCAATGAAAAAATGAGTATTTAATGGTTGTAAACTTTATTCCAAAACACGGAAATGTAGAAACTGACCCACTGTTAGTTGATGAACAAAAAAAAGATTTTTCACGGTGACTCTTGAATACATCAAGCTTTCGGTAGTGTTATTAGCTCTCTGAGTGATATAAATATAAACTCAACTAGTCCCAGTAAATGGGAATTCATAGAATTATTCCAGTTTTAAAATACAAGTTTTTGCCATGGTTTTATGAATAAGAGATCTGCATAGTGAATTTTATTCTTCCTGTTTGGTGTCAGAATTAAATTGTTTATGCACCATGTGACTTATTACTTAAGTGACTGCTTGTCTACTTTTCCATTAATTTAATTTTTTATCAAAGAAAATCCAGGTTTAAATGGACTAGGAATGTTTCATATGTACCACAAACAAGAAGTAATTTAATTCTAGCTAATTTACTGTAACTAATTCTTAGCTATCAGTTGTCTATAATGTGCTTAAATGTATGAAACATTTCAGGAATGAAAGAGAAGGAATAATTACTTTCTAAGAAAGAAGATCTTACAATAGACATACTTAATAGGTTAAACTACTCCTTTGAAAGAGTAAGTTTTAATTCTCAATCATTATGAAAATGAGATTTTTTTTCTCCTCTGGTTGATACCTATTTAAGGGTATTATATGGTTCATTTAGCTAACAGAGTTGAAATGTTTGATATAGCAAGATAGGTATGATGACTTTCAAGGTAAATTCAGAATTCCTCTGGCTCATAGAACGCCCCCCTCCTTTTTAGTAATTACTCTCAAAATACAAAAAAGTAGAGTCAAGCCGGGGATTTAGCTCAGTGGTGCTGCCGCCTGCCTCGCAAGTGCAAGGTCCTGAGTTTGATCCCTGGTACCCCCCCAAAAAAAAATTTTAAGAAAAAAGTAAAGTCAAATTTTGGAAAAAAAAATCTAGATGTATTTTTAAGCTCCATCTGGTCCTCATACTCAGTAAGAATTTTCTTCTGACCTTTCATTTGGAAAGGAAGGTGGAAATTATGGATTTACATGTATTTGTTTTGTTTTTTTAAAAAAATCAGATATACAGTGTTGAATTTTTAAAAGCTACCAGATAGAGAAATGTGCTTTAATACCAATTAAGACCTAAAGTTTTCTTATTTTGTAGTGAGTATAGAGTAAAAGGATAAAAGAGTATCAAATATGATTATATCATACTCATTTATATTAAATACATATTAAAATTAGCACAAATAGAAAATTCTACTTTTGAGTATATAATTTGTTAAGGAAATACTACTTCTTGTGATAATTTTTGAGTATTTCATATATTGGTAAAATTCAAAACTACTTTTCACTTCAGAGATTTTCTATCTTAAGTTTGGGGTGGATGGGCTGATTAGAAAAGGGCTAATGGCCCAAACATTAAATAGATTTCTTTTCTCATTCAGAGGCCTTAATTAGTATTTTATAAATAAATGGAATTTTTTTATTTTTAAACTTTTCTATAGGTTTTTAGGAAAGTATCCCTTCATTCAATGGCATATTCATTCAAATAGTTTTTATTCCAAGAAAAGAAAATGAGCTATGTAGTTGAGATTAAGACTGAGGCAATTCATTGTGGCAGCTCTATTATAAAACATTATTTGATAAATGGTTATTTTTGTAAACAAGTTAATTTATTATTAGCCTTGTTGCTTGGATAAATTTTAAGGTCTTGGGTGTTGAAAGACAGTCACTTTGTTTTCAGGACAGTTTTCCACCCCATTTTTTTTTTTTACACGACTTTAAATTTATGTATGAAAGTATGTTTTGGCATAGGAGCCTATTTTATCAATAAAGATGAATGGTTAAAACTGAAAAAAAAAAAAGATGAATTATAATGAAACTTGGTGTAGGTTTCTTCAATTTATCCTACTCAAGTTTGCTGAGCTTCTTGGATATAGATTCATGTCTTTCATCAAATTTGGGGGTTTTCAGCCATTAAGTCTTCAAATAGTCTTACTACTCAACTCTCTCATGTCTCTCTTGCCGACCCCCCCATACTATGTATATTCATCTGCTTCATGGTGTCCCACAGGTCCATTAAAATTGTTCACTTTTCGTGGAACTTTTTTCTTTTTGCTCCTTACACTAAACAATTCCAATCATCCTAACATGAAGTTTGCTGATTCTTTCTTCTTCCTGCTCAAATCTGCTGTTGAAACCTTCTACTGAAATATTTTAGTGTACTTTTCCACTCTAGAATTTCTAGTTGGTTCATTTTTATAATCTGTGTCTCTTTACTGATAGTCTGAATTTGTTCATACATTTTATTTTTCTGATTCCTTTAGTTATTCAGAGTTTCATTTTAGCTTTCTTAGTGTATTTAAGTCAGGTGATTTAAACTCTTTGTCTAGTAAGTCCAATGTCTGTTTTTCAGGGACTCTTTTTACCAATTTACTTTTTCTTTTGAATGGGTCATATGTTGCTGCTTCTTTCTATGTTTTGTGATTTTGTTAAGAACTGGACGTTTGAATATTATAATGTGGTGACTCAGTAAATATATTTGCTCTTTTAGATTGTTGAAGGCCACAGTCATCTATTCATGTACTATGTTTTCCATATTATTTTTGCAAAGGCTGTTCTTTGTTGGGTACACTGTCCCTACAAATTACATATAGCGGGGGCTGTTTCTTTAGCTTGTTTTCAGCTATTTTTTTTTTGTTCATTTGCTTGTCATGGTGCACACACAAGTGTGTGTGTAGTGCTGGGGACTGAATCTAGGGCCTTGCATATTCTACCTAAGCACTCTACCACTGGCTATATCCTTTCTTTTATCTAGTGTTTTGGCAGAGATTTCCTTGAACGTCAAGAACAAAAGGAAAACAAAACACCTTTCCCAATCTGTTGACAAGCTCCATTCTAGAGCCTTCCTTTAATATTGTTTACAACATCTCCTCAGTTCCTAGCTTTCACCACGCCCAGATACCAGCTAGAGGTGAAAGATTACTATCTTCATAGGTCTTTTCCAAGCTGACACCTTATCCTAGGTATAAGTGTGACTTTCTAAATTCCTCAATTGTGCTAATGAAGGCCCTCATTTCCCCCCATGTCTCTCTCATGCTTTTCTTTCTAGGCTGTGGGTGGCTGGCTATATGTATAAGTGATGCTCCAGGTCACGGTGGGGGTCTCAGTTCTGAGTCCAGCAGATCAGAGATGTGTAGTGTGTATCAGTTCTTCAAGTAGCCCCACTTAGTTTACAACAGATAGAGTAAGATCTCCTCTGCTTATTCTGCAACCAGAGACCATGTCCCACACTGGGAATGCAGGCTGATTGCTTTAAGTGTGCCAATGAGGGGCTGGGGATTTAGCTCAGTGGTGCTGCCACCTGCCTCGCAAGCCCAAGGTCCTGAGTTCAATCCCTGGTGCCCCGGCCCCCTCCCGCCCCCCCAAAAGTGCTAATGAGCCAGAAAGGAGTTGGGGCACAGGCAAATAAGCTTTCGTATTTTAAAATTCCCTTCTTGATTTAATATTTGTTTGGTTGCCATAGAACATGAACAATTTTCCAGATTTCTGGAAAAGTTGGTTCTGACAAGTTCCACTTGGTGGTTTACTTGCTTTGATAGTTACATGGAAGAACAGGTGTTTGGAGTTGCCTGCTCTGCCAATTTGCTCCACAGTTGCTTTTTTTTTTTTCTGTTACAAATTAATTTTTTTTACTTTTATAAGTACATGTTTACAATACTTAATGATTACATTCATGGTAGGGAATTGGTACATGGACATAACATATTTCAATTATTTTCCCCTCTCCACAGTTGCTTTTAAAACATGAGTACTCATCAGCTTGTTTTCATCTCTAACAGAATCCTAGATACCTTCAACATTCCTAGCAGGGGCCCTTGGACACTTGTTTAATATTTTCTCTCTGCTTAGGCTGGTCAGCAAGCCTATTTTGCAGGGCCATTTCTGGGGACCTTGTCGTGTCTGTCATCCTCTACCTGCTTCCCCCTTACACTGTTCAGAATTTGCTTTGTTCGGCACACATTAAGTCTGCCTTGTACCATCTCTACCCTTGGCCTAACCATTCCTGCTCACATATGGTCTGAGCAAAATGTCCCCTTGTACAACAGCAGCTGTCTGACCCAAGCAGGGGTCAGACACTGAATAGCCATCCTATTCATTGCTGAAGGATCCATATGGGTGAGCTGGTGGAGTCTTCGTGGACTCTCTGAAGAGGTTCAGAGGGGCTAAGAGCAAATGGGGCACAGGACAGAACCTATCAGCCTGGTTGTTGGGCTTGGCAGGGGTCAGAGGCCAAAGCACAGGACCTAGGTAGTCATCACAGCACATCTCTGTGTCAAAGGGTTAACAAATACCCTATTCAGGGCACCAGGGGCCAGGCCACATCAACTTCCTTTCTGAGACCCAGCCTTAGTCCCTTGAGTCCATGAGGCATGACACAGAAGATGCTTCCTAGGATGAGCACAAGGTGATGTATGTATCTCCTCAGAATGAGGGCACCAGTGGGGAACCTGTTCTCAGTACCTGGCTGCTAAAAGTGAGGGTGGATGGTTTTCAGCTCAATAGTGCCATAGACGAGGGGCCCACAGATCAGAGATCCAGGTCAGATCACAACAGGAGTATCACTCACACAAGCCTGTGCTGCAGGAGTCCAAGGGGATGGTCCTGGAGCTGAGGGTTCCATCTCTGCCTCCTTGGGGCAAACTCTGAGGCTGGGCATAGCTGGGACCTGAAGACCAGCAAGGACACAGGTCAGTGTACAGAAAGGCTAGCTCCATTCTCTCCTAGGAAAAAATTTCTTCTGCTCCTGCAGCCTGAGACTTGAAGAGGGCCTGGTATTGTCAAGTATCAGGGACTAATGCTATGTTCCCTGACCCTGGATCCAAGGGGAGGGATAGTCAGCCATGGAGACACAGAATCATGAGTCAGGATTGTAGATAGGAAGAGTGAGATGCTGACCCTCAATGCAGAGTGCACAGGAACTCCCTAAAGGGCTCAAGTACATCATGAGAGGACAGCAGCCTTCACAGTGTCTGCTTCCTGCTGTGGACCTGCCTTTCAATCCTGGTTCCTGACACAATGCTATGAAGCAGAATGCACAAGACCAATCTACTGAAGAGGTACAATAGCCCCAAAGGTTGAGCAGCCAAAGGCAGTCCACCTTGTGGACACATACAGGCACACGGAATATTGTTCACCAGTGCTGCCAATCGTAGTAGTAAAGTCTATCTGAGTTGTACTTGGCAGCAGCCAAAGCAGGTGTCCTGTCTCCACCCTCCTGGGATGCCCTCCCATTGCACCAGCTGTTCTCACTCTTTCTCTCATCTCCCTGTGCATATTGATGCCACAGGTTCATTTCTGTACCTATAACAACTTGTTTGGTGATTTTGTCCAGTCCAGAAGTATTAACATCCCTTATCCTGTAAAGGGTCCCAAACTTGGCTCATCTCCAGTCCTAGCCTACTCTCTGGGTAGAATATGGGACACTTAATACCTGAAGGCACATGGGCTTTTCACATTGACTAAGTTACTGACTGTCCAACCCCCTTTCTAGCCTCACCCTGCAGTAACTACCAGAGAGCAGGGCCTGACATGTTCCAGTCTCCCCCAATGTGCTCTTCCAACAGATACCTCTGCCCCTCAAGAGTAAAGGTAAAGCAAGAAATGTTGGAAGAAACCCACAGTGAAAAGTGTCTGTCAACCCACAGACCAAATTTCTTCTCTTAGATACACATTTTTCCAGTGTTTCCTATAAGCTGGTATCTATCCTGGGTAGACTATGGGACACAGCAGCAATCGTTGGCTCTCCTGGAGCTCACTGGGGTAACAGATCATAGCAAACGCATCAGTGAGTTGGGGCAATTGTGTTTGACAGAGGCAGCAGGGGCATTTTAACTAGGGTAGTCAGTGTAGGCCTCACTGAGAAACCTAATGGTCAAGGAAGCAAAGAGTCATGCAGGTACTAGGGAAAGGAAGTCCAAGGCAGAAACAGAGTGTAAAGGCTGAGGAGAGAAGGAGCAAGTAGGCCAGGCCTCAGGAGCCATGGGGCAGCCAATGTGGACAGAAAAATGAAAGAGCAGGGTACAACCTGAAAGGCACTGTATTGGGTCCCACAAATCTTGCAGTGGGAGTGCTGCCTGTACTCTGTGAAATGTTGGTCTACAGAATAGACTTCTGAAGCCTCCAGGTATTTAAGAGGATAACAGAGAACAGTCTCCCACTATCCCGTGAAAGAGCACAAACTCTGTCCAGATGTAGTGTTTTTGGCCAGCACACTCTGGCCTGGGGGAGGGATGTCTGTTCCACTTCAGGTTTAGATGAAGTTGAGGGGAATATCAGAAGGCAGTGGCCAGTTCCACCTGCTCAGTGAAGTGCAGTCAAGGTGATCTGGAAAGGGGTTGAGGAGTGATTTCACTGTAGAAAGGTGGCAAGAGTAACGGTAAGGCATCACCTATGGGCTCCTTAGACAAGGAAGAGGGGCTAGGCAGGGCTGCTAGAGTGAGATCATGGAAGAACCCACAATTAGTACTCTGAATGAGAAGGTCAGAGAATAAGTGTAGGGTCAAAGCTTGTAGGAGACGGCAAAGACAGAGCTCAGAGGGATGGGCACTGAGGACAGATTGTAAGAGACCTTGGCTGCACTTTTACATCAGAGAGACAAAACAAAACATCTCAAAAGATTAACCTGGCAGGGTGCTCAGAAGTATGGTGTCAGATGAGACTGAAAGCAGGGAAAACACTAAGCTCATTCATGTCCACCAGAAATAGATCAAGAGACAGTGTGTGTGTGTGTGTGTGTGTGTGTGTGTGTTTGTGTGTGTCTGTGAGGAGAGGCTGCCAAGTTTCCATAGGAGAATCTTTATTCTCTCTTTCCATGGGGAGACTCAATCATTTCCATATTTTTATTCAGAATGTTTTATTTAAAAAGATTTCTAATTCTCATCATTATTACTGAACAGGGGCAGACTCAAATAGTTCAAAATTTAGAAGGTAAGGGGTGAGGTGTGTGGTTCAGTGGTAAACAGCTTGCCTAGCATGCACAAGATCCTGGGTTCTGAAGGGGTGGGGGCTTAAAAGGTTTCTCAGCTCTTCCTTCGCCATTAGGTTTCTCAGTGAGGCCTACCCTGACTACCCTAGTTAAAATGCCCCTGCTGCCTCTGTCAAACACAATTGCCCCAACTCACTGATGCGTTTGCTATGATCTGTTACCCCAGTGAGCTCCAGGAGAGCCAACGATTGCTGCTGTGTTCCATAGTCTACCCAAGATAGATACCAGCTTATAGGAAACACTGGAAAATGTGTACCTAAAAGAAGAAATTTGGTCTGTGGGTTGACAGACACTTTTCACTGTGGGTTTCTTCCAACATTTCTTGCTTTGTCTTTACTCTTGAGGGGCAGAGGTATCTGTTGGAAGAGCACATTGGGGGAGGCTGGAACATGTCAGGCCCTGCTCTCTGGTGGTTACTGGGCAGGGTGAGGCTAAATCTCCCAACCAGGCCCTTGGTTCCTCTTCTGTTTCTGGTTATCCTACCAGGTTACAAAAGCAAATGTACATATACCATTTTTTTCTTTTTTTAATTATAAATTGTGCAAAACTGTGCACTTGCTTTACATCTTGTTTTCCTCGCCTTATTCTCTGTAGCACTGTGAGACCAAAGTGAACCTAAGAAACGCCATCTTGGCCTGTGAGTGAACTCCCCTCATACCCCTCCCCTTACAGAGTGCTGGAATTCCCCACAAGATAACCATTTTTCTAACCGCTCACTCTGCTTCTGTAAACATGCTTTATCGCTCCCCAGGAACAGATGGGGCCTGGTGCCTCCCTGTAACTGCTGAACCCTGTAGCCACAGAATGTCCTATCTTGACAAGATAGGAGGGTTGGAAAAAGCTGGGTTGTGAAAGATATTTTCCAGCTGGTTGAAGAACATGTTGACCTCTCCCTGAACTTCTTTGTTTGAGTTACCTATAAAAGCTGTGCTGTCATGCTTGCTTTGGCAGCACATATACTAAAAGCTGTGCTGTCCCCTACTTCTGGGCTTCACTCCTTTTAGAGGGTGGAGTCCACGCGCGTGAATAAACTCCTTTCAGTTTTAACTTGGTCTTTGTCCCAGTGTTTGGTGATTTTCTTGCTTGCCTGGCATAACAGTACCTTGCCCAGAAAGCTCATCCCCCCACATGGGTGTCCTAATCCCTGGAATCTGTGAATGTGCTACACCACCAGACAACATAAGAGACTTTGCAGAAGGAATTCAAGTTACTGTCACAGATTACCCTGACCCAAACTAGCATATGAGCCGTTAAAGACCTGAGAAACATCTGACGAGTCAATGTTAATTCCCACATATATGGACCACGTGAAAGAACCTCCAAGAGCAACGGGCCATTCTGACTGGCAGGCAGCAAGGAAACGCAAACCTTTGTGTAACTATTACAAGGCAACGAATTCAGCCAACAGTCTGAATAAGCCTAGAAGCATAATCCCCTGGCCAAAGGCTGACCCTGGTACTGAAGACCTAGTAGCGACCCTCCCACAGACGGAACCTCAGGATAAGTGCTGGCCGATTCCTCAGGCCCTACTCCCTCGAGGAGCCCAAATGATTACTTACTCCTCCTCAGCGAGCCCCCCCCCCCCATCCAAAGGGGAGTCAGCTACAGCGCTGTCCTCGGGCTAGGACGTCTCTGATATCACATGAAGCCCGCGCAGCACCTCGCGGGCAGAGCCCGGGCCGTGCGTGCCCTCACTGACACCCCTACGACAGGAGACCCAGGCGGCCCGGAGAGGCGCCGCCCCGCGCCGGCGCTCCTACATTCCCCTACGTTGCTCCAGGCCGACCCCATCCCTGAGCATCGGGGACAGAGGATGCGCGGTCCGATTTGCCTGGAGAACTCACCTCCTGCAGAGTCGCGCCAGCTGAGTAGCCACGCCACAGTACCCTTCTGGAGCCAGAGCAGCAGACTCAGGAAGTCCCGCCCCAACTTCCGGCCCGCGTCTCCCCCCCCCCCCCCCCAGGCGTAGCTGGACTAGACAGCGGGAGGCCAGGGCGACTCGGTGGTTCCGCTACTGACAAAGATTCTGCGAGTTACCCGCCCCGCGGATCTAAGCGATCAGTGGACCAGTGCTCCGACCACAGTGGCAGCGAAGTCACAGAGGGCAGTACTACTTGAAGTTGGGGAGAACGGATTGTAGCTTTATAAAATAAACGTAGCTGGAAGTGTAGTTCAGTGGCAGAACGCTTGCCTAGTGTGTGGGAGACCATGGATTCACTCCCTAGCACGGAGTAGGAGATTCAGTCATTCGACATATGAATGGAAAAACTAATTCCTTCTGTAGATAGTATATTTTTGTGAAACATTTACAAAAATTATATTCTAATGAACATAAAGAATATGAATATTTTAACATTCATTAAGACCTATTAAACTATCAAAATCAGGAATATATAATCAAAAGTCCACTAAAAAAACCTGTTGAATTTAAGAAATACTGATTAGGTAAACTTTAAATAAAAAAGTGACTGACATTAGCTGGAAAACTACAGACTACATGCTCAAATTTCTAGGACCCAGGGTAAATGTATATTCAGAGAAAATATACAGCCATAAATATTTTTGTTATTAAAGACATTGTCTTAAGAAGTTAGAAAAAGAATCTAGCATTTCTTTGCACAAGCAACAAACCAGATAATGTAACAAAACAAAATATCCTCTGAGGTAGCAACATAATATATAAAATATTAGGGTAGGGCCGGGGATTTAGCTCAGTGGTTTCACCACCTGCTGTGCAAGCGCAAGGACCCAAGTTCAATCCCCGGTACCAAAAAATAAATAAATAAATAAAATAAAATATTAGGGATTACAAATATAGCAGAATACATTTGGCTCTTTATGTCTGAAGTTTCTGGATTTTGAATTCAAACAAACTCAGATTGAAAATATTTTAAAATTGCAACTATATTGAAAATGTGCAGACTGCTTATTGTTCTTTAATACAGTATAACAAATGTTTAGATATTATTATATTGTATTGGTAGTATGTCATCTAACGATTATTTAGAATATATTAGAGGATGTGCCTTGTTTATGTGCAAACACTGTGCCATTTTATATAAGGGACTTGAACCTTCTCAGAGTTTGATATACTTGGCTGCTCTGGAACCAGTCCACTGGGGATACTGGGGACAACTGTATAAGTGTTATAGTTTAAATATGTAGTGTTCTTCAAAGATTCATATATTGGGAGTTTGATCTACAATGCAGCAATGTTAAGAGGTAGAGGGCTGGGGATTTAGCTCAGTGGTTCTGCTGCCTGCCTCGAAAGCGAAAGGTCCTAAATTCAATCCCAGTACCAAAAAAAAAAAAAAAATGAGTGGAAAGAGGTGGAGAGGTGATAGGATCATGAGAACATTAACCTTATCAGTGGATTAATCCAAACTGGGTGGTGGTGCGTGCCTGTAATCTCACCTTCTGGGAGATTGAAGTAGGAGCATTACAAATTCAAACCCAGCCAGGACAATTTTACTAAGTTGTGAAATACTAGTGAAACCCTGTTTTGTTTATTTATTTATTTATTTTTGGTACTGGGGATTGAACTCCGGACCTTGCACTTGCGAGGCAGGCGGCAGAACCACTGAGCTAAATCCCTGGCCCAAAAACCCTATTTAAAAAAAAAAAAAAAAAAGTCCTTGAGGAATATATCTTTCCCCTGACCCCTTCTTCCCTGGCTTTTCCCCTTTTTGTCAGCCCCAGGTTGCCATGGGATGAGCAGCTCTCCTGTACCATTCCCTTCTGCCCCGATGTTTTTGCCCTGAAGCCAGATATCCATGAACTGAGACCTCTGAAACCATGAGCCAAAATAACTCACTCCCTGTTTAAACTGTTTATGTGAAGTATTAAATTGTTTATGTGAAGATGTGAAGTACTTTTTCAAAGCAACTCAAAGCTGACGACACAATAGGATGCATAAAAGAATACTGTTCATCTTTTAAAAAGAAGGAAATCATATCATTTTTGACATTATGGATAAACCTGGAGGACATTATGTTCAATGAAATATGCCAGCCGCAAGAAGCCAAATACTTCGTGATTTGAGTTACATGTTTGTGAGAAACTGTGGCTCTGTCTTTTCTATCAAAAGATACAGGGCTGGGGATTTAGCTCAGTGGTTTTGCTGCCTCCTGCACAAGCTCAAGGACCCGAGTTTGATCCCAGGTAACAACAACAAAAAAGATATATACACAAGTGCCTCTATCTTAGACTCTAGTCCACCCTAGGTGGCTCCTCCTGAACACACTGAAATTATGGGAAACGCCTGCTCAGTTTAAATCCTGGGAACATAGCTACAGACCAAGAAGCTTATCAATAGCTTATCAATAGTTTGTCAATGGCCAAGGGCCTTCTGTTACCCATACCCTCTCCCCTCCTGCTCTTTCTTCCCTTAAAAACCATGCCCAGCAACTCCTCAGGCCCACCTTTCATGCAGTTTAAACTAGCCAATCAGGACAGACTGTGAACCTTCAACCCAGCCAGTGGAGAAAAAGGTCAGCTGCTTCTCATGCATTAGGGATAAAATGCCTTCCCTGTGTCCTTGCTACTTTGACTTAGAGATACTGTGCACCATTCTGCAGAGGTAAACAAAAACAAAAAGTAATAACCCTGCCTTGTTGAGATGTTTTGGTGTCTGAGTGCTTCATCATCTGCACCAAAAAACTGAGTCTGGGGGCTTATTTTCAACAATCTGGCACCCAATGTGGGGCCCCAGCCCATTAGGGTGTGAGGACTCCCACCAAGAAGAGACTCATCTCATGGCCTAGTTTCAGTGGCCTCCAGGATGAGCACCTGTGGCCGTGGACTGAGGGCCCAATAAAGACTTCTTGACAACGCAAAAGAGGGTCTGGAGGCAAAGACCACGGTGACTAGGCAACTCTGTGCACAGACCAAGGTAAGAAAAGTCACAAGGGCAACTGAGTACTGCTTTAGTGGTTGGGCTATCTGTTTGGGGTTTTTTTTGGTACCGGCGATTGAACTTCGGACCATGCGCTTTACAGCCCCCGGTGAGGTTGAGATGATCTTGGGTGAGATAGGGATGGTCTTGGGTGAGATCATCACTTTTGGGTGAAATCAAAAGTAACCAACAGCAAGACAGCTTGGTGCATGCCAGAGATTGAGCCTTGGCTCTGGGAAAAACAAAATAAAAAGTAAATAAATATGTCTCCTAGTGAGGACAGATGAGGGCATCAAGGGGCTCAAGGAACAAAATACTCCCTGATAGTCTTCTTGTATTGGAGGCTGATCAGACCTCCATTCACCCTGACCAAGGGTATGGTGGCAGGATAACATCATAAAAGACAAGACAAATCTTTACTGCATAAATGAGGGGCCCAGGACGGTCAAAGCTCTTATCAGGCTAAGATACTGTCTCCTGAAGCTTGTCACTATTTATTGAACACACAGCTTCTTGAAGGGGCAAGGGGTGGTGCAGGGAACAGTGGAGTGGAGAGCACTGATGCTAGCAGGGTCCTAGCAACACAGGAACAAGACATTCTAGCAGAAACAGCTGGTTGATTAGTGGGCTGTCGGGAGCAATGCTACATAATTTTAGGGAAAAATCATTTGGTTAGCCTAGTTCTCCTGCCTACAGCCCAGCTATGGAATTCCGAGACACAATTGCATTTTGGCGGCCGATCCGGTGATGCTGTCTGTGATTCTCCAGGGCAAGAAACATCCTGGGAGCTGAAAACATCCTGGGAGGAACAAACATCTTCTCAGTTCCTCCTTGATCTTGGATTGTTACATCTTATTTATGCAGGATGTACTGAACATGTATTCATGTGGTGCTGGTGTTAGGTATATGCAGAATGAGAGAGTTGTGGGGTCAGGAAGGCTTTCACCAAGATTTCAGAAGGGCTGGGAGGCCAGGCAGTGTGCCCCTGAGAGGGCAGTGTGTGAAGCTGTGAGTGTGAAGCCAAAGGTGCAGTGGAGAGCCCAGAAGTTTGGAGATTCCAGGAATGTGGATTGTCTGAGGAAAACTGCAAGGAGGGAGCAGAGCCTGCTCCAGAGAGAAGCCATAGGAGCTACAACCACCAGAAGTGCCGTTGGGTGGAGCCACCCAAGCTCTTGGAGTTCGCATCTTGCCACAGATTGCCTCAGATGTTGGACATGGGACCATAGGACTTAATGTTTGCCCTGCTGGAGTCTGGACTTCCTTAGGTCCCATTCCGTTGTATCCCCTATTTTTCCTTTTTGGAGTGGTAATGTTTATATTGTGTCATTGTATATTGGAAGTGTTTAACTTTCTTTTCATTTGTACAGGGGCTCACAGCTATGAGTTTGCCTTAAATCTCAGAGGAGACTTGAGAGTTAGAGTTTTCAGCAGTGGTGAAACTGTTAGGACTTTGCCAACTCTTAGTGACCAACTAAATGCCTTTTGTTTAAAGGACTCTTTGGGGGCCAGGGACAGAATATTATGGTTTGTGTCCAGATGTCCCCCCAAAGGCTCATGAAGTCTTAGATGGGGCTTTTTTAGAGGTAGCTGAATTTAGAGTGTGTGATTGATTCATGGTGCAATGCTAGGCCTGAGAGGACTAGGATTAAGTGTGTGAGTGCTACCTGGCCTAAGTAGTCTGGATAAGAAAAAAAGGGGCAGAAAGGCTGTTAAATTCCCTTGTTGCTTTGCTACCTTTGGTCTGCCATGAACTGTTGTCCCTTTCCCATGTGCCACCCTGCCTTGGAGCCAGCAGATTATGGACTGAGACCTCTACAAACTGTAAGCTAAGTAAACCTTTCCCCTTTTAACTTTGGGTGTTGAGTATTTTGTCTCAGCAATGAGAAAAGTAACTAACACAGTGCCAGTAGCCTCCTTGGTCATATAAGTTATTTACACTGAGCCTACAAGATATGCCTGCACTGGAGTCCTGCTGACCAAGGACTCATTGTCCCTGGAAATCACCCTCCCCAGCCTGACATAGTGTTGCCATCTTGGGCTTTGTGTTTCCCTAACTGAGGTCCTCTTCAGGGTGTCTGGTAGCACTGGATGTGACAGGCTCAATGGTGTAAACCAGAACCCTCCAAAGGTACCTGACCTGAGAGAGGTGCCTCATTTCAGAGGGGAACCTTTCCTGAGACAGATACCTCTCTCAAACAGGAGATCACCTCCAGACAACTGTTTCACAGACAGCAACCTCACCTCAGACAGGAATTTCACCTCAGAGAGGAACTTCTCCTCAGACAAGAACCTCACACCAGAGAGGAATCTCACTGTTCTGCCATCTGTCTAGGCCAAAAAGGTTCACTTGAGATTTGGGCAGCTCAAAGAAAAGACATGGAGCCCTGGGAATGTCTGACATGTGTTTAATATTTTAGCAGCATGGGATCCCACTCCCTTATACATGATATCACACAAAGCCAGCAAGTTCCCAAAAGTTATATAACACAGACCACTTGTTTACATACTCAATGCATATGTGCAGGGTACATAACACATGCTGACTCACTAGCAAGCAGAAGGCCTAGGCAAAAACCCTGAACTTGGCCATCTTGGGTACTCTGACTACACACTCACCTCAGACAGGAACCTCACATCAGAGAGAAGCCTCACTTTAGATACTAATTGCACTTCAGACAGGAACCTGGCCTTAGAGAGGAACCTCTCCTCAGACAGGTACCTGCCTTTCAGGAGGAGCCTTATGTCAGAGAGGAATTTTACCTCAGACAAGAAGCTGCCCTAAGAGGAACTTCACCTCAGACAGAAAACTGGCTTTAGAGAGTACCCTCACATCAGATAAGAACCTCACCTCAGACAGGAACTTTATCTCAGACAAGAACCTCACATCAGGGAGGAACCTCACCTCACCTCAGATAAGAACCTCTCTTCAGCCAGGAATTTCACCTCAAACAGGAACCTGGGCTCAGAGAGGACCCTCACCTCACACAGGATCTTCACCTCAGACAAAAACCTGGCCTCAAGGAGAACCCCACATCAGAGAGGAACTTCACCTCAAACAGCAACCTGGCCTTAGAGAGGAACCTCACCTCTGACAGGAATCTGGCCTCACAGAGGAAGCTCACCTCAGACAGGAAGCTTGCCTGAAACAAAAAATGGCTTCAAGAACTCTGTTCTGACAGGTACCGCAGGAAGCTAGGAGGAAACACTTGGTTTCTGCCGGAGAAGCCGGGGCTTGATACCTACTGTCCAGAGCCAAACCTTGAAATCTCTCACCATCAACTTGCAGGCTAAGGAGTGAGGAGAGAAATAGAAAACACTGCATATATTCTCAGATTTCAGCAAATGATTAACTCTCAAGCAAAAGCCAAGCAATGGAAACAGAAAGACCAGTCATTTCTAATGAACTGGAATCTGGCCACATTACCAACTGGGTTTGGAGTCTTGCTAGCCAGCCCTCTGCTTGTTTTCTTACCTGACCAGTCACTTTATTCCACATCTTTGCACCAGTGCTCAAAGTTCTGCAGCTAGGTTGCTTGCCAGGCAGATTTTATATTTGCCAGCCTCCACAATTATACTAGCCAATTCCATAAAATAAATCTGTCTCTTTTACTTTATATACAGTGGTTCCCTCTTATCCATGGGGGCGGGGGGATATGTTCCAAGAACCTCGGTGGATCCCTGAATTTCAGATAGTGAGGAACCCTACATATATTATGTTTACATACTACGTTTTTCCTGTACATACATACCTATAATAAAATTTAATTTATAGATTAAGCACAGTAGAGATTATCAGTAATAATAATGTAATAATAGAGTAATTAACGCCAGGCTCAATGGCACATATCTGTAATCCAAGCTACATGGGGGCTGAGGTAGGAGGATCACAATTTGGAGCCCAGCCTGGGAAACTTAGTAAGACCCTGTCTAACAAAATTTTAAAAAAAGCTGAGGACATAGCTCAGTGTTAGAGTGCTTGCCTACCAAGTACAAGGCCCTGTGTTTGTTCCCCAATAACACAAATCAAAAAATCATATAGTTATAAAAATATGTCATAATAAAAGTTAATTAAAACTTGTGAATTGTTAAATTCTGTAATTTTCCATTTACTGTTTTCAGACCACATTTGACTGAGGGTAACAAACCATGGAAAGTAAAACTGTGGATGGGGGAAACTGTATCCTTTTGGTTCTGTTTTTCTGGAGAACCCTGGTTGATAGAGCTGGGAAGGAGAGGACAGGGATGAGAGGTGAGGAACGGAGGGTGAAAGAGTTACTGGGTTAGGAGAGTTAAAGATGTTTATGTCTTTTTTCAGTCTTTGGACAGTGTGTGAAAGAGTAATGCTTTTTGCTTTCCTGCAAAATTCACCTACTTTATAAATATTAAATGTGTAAGTGAATATTCTCTTACAATTCTGCTCTGCAGAGACAATTCTCAGAAGACTGGTAAATACCCTCCAATCTTCTTCTGAGACAAAGTCAACATATCTTTCTTTGTCTGGTACAAAAAAGAGATCACGGTAAACACTGATGTGCAACATGCTTTTTTCGCAAAAATATGTGGACATCTTTCCAAATCAACACATAGAGAGCCACATCATTATTTGATAATTTGTGGACATTTGGATAGTTTCTTTGCTCTCACAAGCAGTGTTGCAAAGAAAATGCTTATACATACCTTTGCACACATAGCAGAGTGTTTCTACAGATAAACTGCCTAGAAACCATAGACATTGGTCACTGTTTTAGCTACTTTCTTGTTGCTGAGATATGCCACCTGATTATCACTCACAACTTAAAGAAGGAAAGGTTTATTTTGGCTCACAGTTTGTAGAGGTTTCAGTCCATAGTCGGCTGGCTCCAAGGCTGGGCAGCATGGTAGAGGGGCATGGCAGAGGAGAAAGAGCTCATAGCATGGCAGGTAGGAAGTAGGGGTCGAGGGGAGGAAGAAGGGAGACAGACCCTTCCAGGTCACACCCCTGTGACCCACCTCCTCCAACCAGGCTTCACTTCCCAAATCACATTTAGTTATAAACGCAGCAGTGGACTAATCCCATTACCACAGCCCCATGATCAAATCACCTTCCAAAAGCCCAACCTATGAGTGCATGAAGCTTTGGGAGGATATTCAGAAATAAACCATAACAGTCAGAATGTCTGGTCCCTGGGAGCTCCCTGTGTACAGGCCCTTCACAAAGGTTAAATACCTGAGCCTCACAGGCATCCGGGATGAGTACAACTTTTTGTTTTCCAGATGAGGGACCTGAGGCAGAGAGTCCCAGAGGTAGAAGGGGCAAAGCTAATGCACAAACCCTGGTAGAGCCTGAATATGTAAGCTTACAGTACAGAGCATGCAGATAGTGTGTTCAGCTCTCAGATATATGTATTCTAAAGTGGAACTTAGAGAAAAATCAGTTTTTCCTAGCCTTAAGCAGTTTTCTCTCAGCTGCATACAGTTTCACTCTCAGATTCCTCCTCCCTGCAACTTCTGACCTTTGCTCTACTACGGCAGGTAAATAGCCAGATTCTTGCTAGCAGAGCTCTGTGATGTCCCATTTTCTCAGGAGTCTGATTTCTTACAAGCCTGACCTCTGCTCTGGTACTGATAAGGTAAACAATCACACTCCTGTAAATGGAGTCCTGTGACATCTTGGGAGATGTTTTATCTCAAGAAATACAGATAAGCCTGACAACTGTGTTCCTGTGAACAAGGTCCTATGACATCCTGGAATATCTTACATCTGTTAACTTTCAAGGATAAGTTATAAAAATGTCACTGAGTAAATAATTGCCTTTTGTTTCATGCCAGCCCTTCGGAAAATGTATAAAAACTGGAACTTTTCTTTGGTCAAGACTCAACCTTTGGATGTGAATCTGTTGAGTTGGCCTACACCTAAAATCCTGGAATAAAATCTTCCTGTTTCCCAGTGGTTTCTCCAATCTCTTAAACCTCTCAACAACCTATATGTGTAGTCATAAGAAGTATATACTGTTTTGAATGTTTTCAATATTTAACATATTTTTTAAAATTTTTGTTTCATTAGTACATGTTTGCAATACATGACTTTTACATTCATCTTAGGGATTAGGCTCATGTACATAACACATCCTGATTGTTTTTTTATCCCCCTTCCTTTTCTCACCCACTTCCCTCCCTCCATCTCTAGGTCTTCTTTCCCCTTTTTCATTATTAGTTACTATTATTTTATTAGTTCATGTTTGTGACACACATAGTTTAAGTTCACTGTGGGTATTTGGTATATATATATATAACACATCCTAAATCTTTTTACTTCCCCTTCCCCTCCCCATTTCTCCTTGCCCTTGGTCTCTCTTCATATTTCCCACATCGTTGTGATCTTTTTTTCAGTCAGTAATGTATTTTTATTTTTATTTATATTTATTTATTTATTTATTTTTGGTACCGGGGATCGAACTTGGGTCTTTGCACCTGCATAGCAGGCAGTGAAACCACTGAGCTAAATCCCCAGCCCAGCAGTGTATTTTTAAATTGTCTCCATGTTGATTGGATAGCTCAGCTGTGTTGGTTGCAACTGCTCTGTTGTCTATAAGTGATAATTTCTCAGTTCTCCCTTTAATATCCCTTGGAGGATACTAGATCTCCTTGTTATATATACCTCTCCATTGTGACAAGCTGCTCTGTATGCATCTGTCCAAGAGGCCAGAGGGCCTCTGTCCACATTGTTGTCCACATAAGCACAGCATGTGATTATTTTCACAGGTTTCACATGTTTTTAGCACCTCCCCATTTAGTTGTCGTAGTTGTTTTGTTGTTCTTATTTTACTCCAGTGTTTGCTTATATTGTCCATGTTTGTAGATCTATTTGCTGAAGGCTTGTCTTTTCTTTTCTTTTTTCTTTTTAATACTGGGGATTGAACCCAGGTTCTTTCCACTGAATTATATCACCAGCCATTATTATTATTACTTTATTTTGAGACAGGGTCCTGCTAAGTTGCCCAGGCAGGACTTGAACTTGTGATACTCCTGCCTCAGCCCCTCACAGTGCTGAGATGACAGGCATGTGCCTGGTTTCTCATGGCCTTTTCTTGAAAACAATAATTCCAGCTGAGGTTTCTTCAAAGTACACTATGTTCTTTGTCAGTTCATTCTGTGAGGATTTAGAAGTAACAAACTTATTCATCTTGTCTAAAATTTATTTCTCTCTTGAATGACAGTTCTGCTTGCATAGAATTGTAGGGTCTTAGTTATTTTCCCAGAACCCTTTGAAGCTATTCCTTCATCTTCTGGACTCCAATATTGCTAATGGCAGTTTTGCTTGTGTTTCTCTCTGACTGCTTTAAGGTTTTATTCTTTGACTCATTTTTCTGTACTTTCATAGGAGTGTGTCTAAATATAATTTGTTTTTCTAGCTTTGAACTCAATGTACTTCTTGATTCTAAAAATTCATATTTGTCCAGTTCTGTACCTTTTTAGCCACCTATTTCCTTTCCATGATTCCCTTACTCTCTTCTGGGAGGTCTTTTTGATGTTTGAATAGCAGGAAATTAAGGCAGATGACTCCTTCTTGCTTGGCTCTGTGGCAGCTTCTGACCTTCGACATCCACTTCCCAGAGGACTCCCCTGGCTCTTCCCTCTTTGCTCCTCTTTAGAGTCAACTGTTGCCATGTCTCTTTTTGCCTCCTGTGAGTGGCAATGCTCATGGAACTTTGCCTTTCTCCCTCTCAGTACCTCTCTTTGTGTTTGTTCCCACCAGTGGCTTTAAAATGTCATCTCTTAAAGACCAGATCCATACCACCAGCCCGAACTCTAACCTGAATATTTAAGTGAATATCCACTTGTTCATCTGTCCTATATTTAGTGAACATTCACCATGTTCCAGGAACTCTTGTATACAAGCAAGAGCATTGCCTGAGTAGAGGGTCCCGTGGTACCTGTTGACATCGGTGTCTGATTTCTTTGCCTTGCATAATGTTTGTGAGATTTATCAGTCTCATGGTAACTGTAAAGATGGTTCTTTCATGCTCATTGCTGTGTGCATTCCATTGTGGGAGTGTATCACGTGTTCTTTATTCATTCTATTATAAATGGATGTCTGTTTTCATTGCTGGGTATTATAAATCATATTGTTGTGATTTTGATTGTAGAATATCACAGTTTTTTTAATATATAAAATTTAAAAACAGGCACAATTGATGCATGTTTTGTTTTGGAGGCTGGGGCAGAGATAGAGGGTGGGAGGTGTGAGAAGCTCCTGGAGCCTGATTTCATGTGGATTTTCACTTGTGAAAATATATTGAGTTAGTTTTTGATTTGTATACTTTTGTACATGTATGTTATGTAGACAGGAAATATTCTAGATTGAATCTAACACTCAACTAATGGCTATATCTGGGAATGGAGAAAATGGGATGAGTGGTCTCAAATTGTATCTATATTTTATTTCTTAAAAACAGATCTGGTGTATTTTTGGCAAAGTATTAGCACATTAATTCTAGGTGGTGAGTTTTCAGGGATCTGCCAAATCAATTGGTGTGCTTTTCATTTTTGAAATATTTCATAGTTAAGAATTCAAAAAGTAGAAAGTTCACATAAAAAATTAGATGAGCATCTATCCCTTCCTTTCTTCCTAATTCAGAATAAAAGATACCAGATATGGCTGATCAGGGTAGGTGCCCATGAGGGATGGAGGCCACAGCTCAACATGGGTGATGATGCCAAGTATGGTAAGGATGGTGATTGCGCAGAGTGGTAGAAACAGTGTGGCAGGGTAGGATATTGGAGGTTAGGGACAAAAAGGAAGTGCTCATACCACAGATGGTAATAGGTAGTCCAGCATGGATGTGTGGGTGTTGGCTTGGAATACAGTTGTTACCATAAATTCAAGTCTGAAAATCAAGGATGACACCACGTCCAATGTCAGGACTCAGATGTTTTGCCTCCAGGATCCAAAAACTCTCCTTCTATGTGTCTCTCTGAGTGCTCATTGGTAGTGTCACTGGACTGGGTCTAAAGAGGTCCTCAAAGTGGAGATGGATCTCACAAGACAGGTTGCAGTTTCACAGACTTCCATTGCAGAAAAAGGATTTTCAGGATGATCAGTATAAGACATAGGGGCTTTATTAGGTAGACTTTTAAAAGTACACACTCAAAGAAATAGAACGTGGACCCTCAAGACAGAGGTACACTACTGGAGCTGGGAATACTTACATGTTTTTCTGATGTGGAAATATTGAAATTTGTGAATCTATACAAATTTTGGGCCAGTAAAGTGGTACACATCTGTAATCCCAGCACTCATGAGGCTGAGACAGGAGGATCAATGTGAGTTTGAGGCCATCCTGGTCTAGATAGTGAGTTCAAGCCCAGCCTGAACTACATAGCTAGACCTTGTCTCAAAAAACAAACATACAAACAAACAAAAAGTTTGGGCTTAGTTTACTACAGGATAAAAATGATGGCCCACTTACAGGCAAAAAGATAATGGCTCATTTTACAGGTAAGAGGATAGCCTGTTTTACAGAAGGAAGGCTCAATCTATTGTATTTTTTTTAACAGATGGGTGATATAGATGTTTTGGCTAAAAAATTCTTTAAAACCTTTTAATCCGAGATAAATCCGACTTGGTCAGGGTGTATGATCTTCTTGATGACCCTCTGTATTCTGTTTGTCAGTATCTTGTTGAGGATTTTTGCATCTGTGTTCATTAGGGAGATTGGCCTGTAGTTCTCTTTTTGGGTTGGGTCTTTCCCTGGTTTTGGAATCAAAGTAACACTTCCTTCCGGGAATGAATTTGGAAGTATTGCTTCCCTTTCAATTTCCTTGATGAGTTTAAAGAGTAATGGCATTAGTTCTTTAAATGTCTTGTAAAATTCAGCAGTGAAGCCATCTGGACCTGGGCTTTTCTTTGTTGGTAAATATTTTATTACATTTTCAATTTCACTCATTGTAATTGGGGTGTTTAGAATTTCTATATCTTCTTCATTTAACTTTAGCAATTCGTATGTATCTAGGAATCTGCCCATTTCTTCTGTGTTTTCCATTTTATTGGAGTAGAGGTTCTCAAACTAGGTATTGATGATCCTCTGGATTTCTGCTGGATCTCTTGTGACTTCACCTTTTTCATTCTTTTTTTTTTTTTTTTTTTTTTTTGGTACCGGGGATCGAACTTCAGACCTTGTGCTTGTGAGGCAGGCGGCAGCACCACTGAGCTAAATCCCCGGCCAAGCTTTACCTTTTTCTTTCTTAATTGCATGTATTTGTGCTTTTTCTTTCCTTTTTTTGATAAGGTTGTCTAAAGATTTATCGATTTTATTTATTCTTTCAAAAAACCAACTCTTTGATTCATTGATTTTTTGTATTGTTCTCTTAGTGTCCATTGCATTAATTCCTGCCCTAATCTTTATAATTTCCTCTCTTGTACGAGCTTTGGATTCGTTTTGCTCTTCTTTTTCTAGGAGCTTGAGGTTCTGCATTAGGTTATTTATTTGAGTTTTCTCTGTTTTCCTAACATGGGCATTCACTGCTATGAATTTCCCATGTAGAACTGCTTTCATTGTGTCCCATAGATTCCTGTATGTTGTACTGGCATTTTCATTTGCTTGTAGAAATTGTTTAATTTCTTCTTTAATTACTTCTGTGACCCATTGGTTGTTCAAGAGGGTGTTATTCAGTTTTCATGTGTTTGTTGGGGTTTTGCGGTTCCTTATGTTATTGATCTCCAATTTTATTGCACTATGGTCTGATAATATACAGGGGGTAACCTCAATTCTTTTACATTTACTTAGATCTGTTCTGTGAGCTAGCATGTGGTCTATTCTGGAGAATGACCCGTGTGCAGCCGAAAAGACTGTATTCCGATTTTGTGGGGTGGAACGCTCTGTAAACATCTGTTAAGTCCATTTGTTCAATAGCTTGGTTCAGTCCTAGAATTTCCTTGTTAACTTTTTGTCTAGATGATCTGTCTATTTATGATAGTGGGGTATTGAGGTCCCCCCACTACAATTGTGTTAGTGTTTATTTGGTTTTTCATGTCTATTAATATTTGTTTTGTATAGTTGGGGGCATTTGCATTTGGTACAGTCAATATGGAGATACCTCAAAGAACTAGGACTAGAGGTCCCATTTGACCCAGCTATTCCCCTGCTGGGTATCTTCCCAAAAGAATTAAAAGAATCATACCACAGCGATATATGTGCACCCATGTTCATAGTGGCACAGTTTGTAATAGCTAAAGTTTGGAAGCAGCCCAAGTGCCCATCAACTGGAAACTGGATAAAGAAAATGTGTTTTTTTAATAAAATGGAGTACTACTCAGCCATAAAGAACGAAAAACTAGAGTCATTTATAGCTAAATGGAAGCATATAGAGGCCATACTCTTAAGTGAAATAAATAGGACACACACGTGTAAATACCGAATAGTTTCACTAGTGTGAGAAACTGAAAGTGTAAACAAGGGTTAAAATGACTAAAATGAATAATTGATAATTTGAAATAGGAAAAAAGGTCCAAAGACGAAGGAGTGAAGGGAGGGGAAGGGGAAAGGAAAAGAGGGAAAGGAAAAACTGAGAAAAGAAAAAAAAAGGAAATGAAATCTATGTAAATAGGGAAGGGCAGAGGGGGTAAAGGGTGCACAGGTAATGGGGAAAAAAAATAAGAACCAAGATACATCATGTACAGGTATAAACACCCAATGATAAATGTAAACGAATTGTATACCTAAAATGTACCAATAAAAGAACTAAAAAAAACCACAAAACCTTTTAATCTGTTCCTCTACCTTGGTTTTTGTTTTTGAGACAAAATCTCTATGTACTCCAGGCTGTCCTTGAACTCACTATATAGCCCAGGCTGCCTTATAGGCAGGCACCACCATAGCCTGCTTGGTTCTCTATTTTAAGGTCAGGTTTCTGCCCTTCACACTATCAACTAATTTATAGATTTAAAGTATCTTTAAGGGATTTGAGGTGTGATGGGCCTAGAAAAAAGAAACACAAAGAATACTAGGGAGTATAATATGGATAACCTTGGGTAACTTTGGGTCCTGAATTTGCATTCTTAAAAGTACCATTTTAAAATTATGATTTCCCTTGTCTCACTTCTACCTATCTTTATTTATTTATTTATTGTTTGTTTGTTTGTTTGTTTTGGTACCAGGGATAGAACTGGGGACCTTTCGCTTTCACGGCAGGTGGCAGAACCACTGAGCTAAATCTCCAGCCCAGAATGTATTTTTTCATGCTATCTTAGTAGGACCCCTACCCAGTTCCATCCTTGGGTCACTCTGAGGAGGGCAGAACAGCATGGAAGGATCTAGGTGCTGTCTGGAGAAGGGCCTAGGTCTCGATCTTTGGGACCACCTTTACTGCACTGCATGAATTCTGGCCCTGAGGACAGAGGGAGCTGTTACAGTTACCATCAGGTTTAGGTTCAGGCCTGAGTCAACAGAAGCTTGCCCTAGAAACCCTTGGGACTGAGATGAGCCAAGTGTGTAGCCTGTGCTTTAAGTGTCCTGAACATTGGATGTGTCTTGTGTTTGCTATACTATTTTTTCCTCCTGTAACATGCGGTATGCCATCTTCTGTGTTCTGGACAGAAGCCTCAGTCCCTACTCCACCCCAAGCCCTGCCCAGCTCATTCCCATTGATTGAAGATGTTCTGATTTCAACAGAGGCCACTGGGGATGTTCCTCTTTTCCAAAAATTGGCTTGCAAATGAATGCTCTGAGGGGCTGAGGGCAGGTGTGGAGCCAAGAGCCCATCCTCTGGGTGAACGCAAGAAGGGTGGGAACCAATGATGGAGTTTGGGCATTGTTGGAAGGTGAGCCACATAGTGCTTTTATCAAAAGAAAAGTGTATTTCACTTGGTGGGGAGAGGCTATTGGCATTTTCATTGTAGTTCATATAGGAATTTGTTTCTGTGTTCTTTTTTAGACTTTATACACCAAAAAATAGTTGATTGTGAAAATTTTGATGCTTTTTTATAAACACTCAGTAAATATTAAAAATTCAATACTTTATTTTTTTGATTTTTTTCCTGTTAAATACTCACTGTTTAATATAATAAAGTCATAAAATTAAAATTGATAATTCAGCAAAAGAAATAGTCTAAAGGATAAACATGGGTGTGGCACACCCATATTTATACCCCTTTATGACAAAATTAGTGTTATGCTCCATTTAAGAAGGCTCTTTTGTGATACATAAAGGGCAATGAGCAGTTGAGGGCCAGAAAAAGGCTGAGGACCTGGATTGCTGCCTCTGACCCAAGTGTGCTTCAACTGGAGACTTGGTGAAGAACTCAGAGTAATGATTTGTGTAGACTGTGTCTCAGTAAACCTGGGTTCACTGCCAGTCAGAGAAAACCTGCCCAACAGAGGCTTAACTGATGAAGATGGGGCAGTTTTTTCCAGAGCACGTTCTGGGACGACAGGTCTCCAAAATGTGTTTCTGGGGTTCTCTTGGCTTTCTCTAGGATGTGGTGTTTCTCTTTGTTTCCTTTTTATCATCTGGGAGGAAAAGTCTTGGTAAGCTTCCATTAATATTGTATCTCACTTGGGGCCAGGGATTTAGCTCAGTGGTTTTGCCGCCTGCTGCGCAAGCGCAAGGACCTGAGTTTGATCCCTAGTACCAAAAAAAATATATATTGTACCTCACTGACATCTGAGCATGGTAGGGCATGCCTGTAATCCCAGCACTCAAGTGGCTAAAGCAGGAGGATCATGAGTTGGAGGCAAGCTTGGACTACACAGTGAGTTCAAGGCTAGCCTGAACTGCACAGTGAGACTTTGTCTCAAAACAAAACCAAGAAACAAACAAAAACCCCTCAAAACACAAACCACACACACAAAGACCCACAAACAAACAAACCTCATTGGCTAGAACTGGGCCTTGCCCCTGTGGCCAAGAGAACAAAACCATTTCCGGAGCCAGACTAAGGCATCTGATTATAAGAGGGATGTGGGAAGGGAATTGGCTATGCGTTCAATGGCCAATTGGGAAAGTTTTCCTGGGAGTGGTACTTTGTGTCACTTGTTAGTGCTAAAATAAAACCACGTCTGTGGTTATTAACAATTTCCAAAGTATACTCAACCACCATTATCCTTTCTCCTGAATTTTGGACTTCTATATTCATATTTCCTAATTTCTACTTGTAAATCTAGTAGGTATCTTAAACATAAAATATACAAGACAACCTTTATGTTTATCCTTCAAATACAGTCCTGTAGTCCTACCCTTCTGAGTCAAAGGAAATTTCATTTGCTTATGCCAAAAATGTTGCTGTCCAGCCTACACATAATTCATCAACAAATCCTATTGACTTTATCTTTTGAAATGCATCCAGAATCTGACTACTATTCACCTCCTCTGTCACCACATTACTCTGGTTCAAGACATACTCATGTGTAATTGTATTATTGCTGGAACCTTCCAGTTTGTTTTCCTGTTTCCATTCCCCACCTCCATCTCAGTCTGTTTTTGAAGCACCTAGAGACTGGAGAGGCCACATGCCACATTCCTCAGTCCCTCCAGACACTTTCATCTTGTTCAGAGTGAAAGCTATAGCCCTAAGGTCTCCCTTCTTGCCTTCCCCTGTTCTGCTTCACACCTCTGGCCTTATTCTTCCTTGAACATGTCAAGTGGGCTTGCACTTCAGGACCTCCCCTTAATTGGGATGTACCTCCTGATAATCCCATTGTTCTTCTCCTCATTCCATCCAGATCTCTGCTTTCATGTTGCTTTATCAGATGTGTCATCCCTGGCCATCCTGTGTCGAATTTTCTTTCATTAGTTGCTGCTTTTGTATTGCTTCATTCTTTCCACTGCACAGGCGGTAAGTCTGTCAATCTCCCATTTACTTGTGTACTGCCTTGGAGCAGGAATCTACTGTCTGTCCACTGTCTGGGACCTCATAAGTGGGCCTGAGAGATATATCTCATTATCTCCTGTGGTCATATGCACTACCAGAGTCCTAGCTTTTCATGTGGTGGCCTTCAGACACTGTCATATATGAGGGAGGGGTCACCCTGGAGGTGCAGAAAAGGAGTGAGATAGTCTTACTAGGTGCTGAGCCCATTCACCCTGCAGTTTTCAGGTGGCCCATAACTGGGTCTCTGCTGCTGCAGAATTCCTTAGGTCTGTATCTGGAAATCTCAGAGGATGATTGGGGAGCAGAAGGTGAATCAAACTCCATCACACTCTTTCTCTCCGAAGCTCTACTTGCCTACTCTAGACAAGCCAGAGACCCACTGATAGTTGTCAAAAAGCCCTTTCCTGGTGGGTTCCATTTGAGTAGTCCTCACTGAGATTCTTCTGTGTGTTCCTAGCCCTTTCTTGGCATTAATTTCTCCAGAATTCCTTCTCTGTGGAGCTGGTCCAGGAGACTAAACAGCTGCCTGTCTCCACTGATGTCCTCAGCCCCAGTTCCTGTCCTCATCCCCGAAGTGGACTCTTTACTTCAGGAGCCCCTTGAGTGGACTCCCTACTTGTGTTTCCCCAGTACCTGGATTAGGCAGAGTAGAGAGCAAGGGCTCAAAGGCGAGTCAGTATGGTGCCTGGTCAGGGAACTCAATCTAGAAGGAGGTAGGTGAATACTCTCATGGTCTTGCCCAGTCCAGAGCCTAGTGCTGCCTCCTATCAGGGCCTAGCCTGACCTTGAGGCTGAAGCAAGATTTTGTCAATCTAAGTCTTGGTTTCTTTTAAGGATGTGGCCATACTCCTCTCTCAGGAGGAGTGGGGCCAGTTGGGACCTCTATAGGGAGGTAATGCTGGAGACCTATGGGAACCTGGTCTCTGTGGGTAAATTCCTCCCTCAGACTCAGCTCAAGGATTTCCTACTCCATAAACAATCAGGGCTCAAAGGCTTCTCTTCCTCTGGACCCAAAGACCAGTTTTTTGGGTTTTGTTTTGTGGGGGATGTGTACAGGGGATTAAACTCAGGCCCTTGACACTAAGCTGGATTCCCCAGTCCTGTTTTTATTTTGAAACGGGCTCTTAGTCATTAAACTGCCCCGTGATCTGCCTCATCCTCCCAGAGTGCTGGGATTACAGGTATGTGCTACCACACCTCACTAAAACTAGCATTTTCACCCTGGTCCCAGGCAGGCCTGGTCTGCACAGAGCAGGGAATGAATAGGTGGTGATAGGGCCCTCCCTGATTTCTTTTCAGAAAGTATGGGTGAAAAATACCATTCATTGCATAATCTAGTAGATTTATCTCTCCTAAATTAATCTTCATGCATTTTAAAGATGGGTGGTAGTCTATACAATTTATAGATAAACCTAAAGACTAACAAATACTGTTGTTTTCTGAAGTCCACACAGCCAGCTGGTGGTTGAGCTGGGATTTGAATCCATTTGGTTTCAAAGCCCTGACTTCCTTATACTGTACTGGAATGCTCTGGTTCCCTTTAGCCCTTTTGAGTAGCAGCAACTTCTACTAATGAGTCTTCCAGGGTGGTGTGTTCAGGATTCAACTTTGAACTATCTGTGGCCCCCAGAAGAGCCGAGTGGGACCTTTCTTCAGCCAGGGCAGAGACCTGTGTCTGTCTGCTGTGTTTAGAGGCCAGGTGTTGGGGAGGTCATGACCAGCACTTGCAGTCAGAGCAGAGGGCTGTCCTGGCTTGGACCTACTTTGGGATGGGTCGTCAGGTCTTGCTTCCTTTCTCTGGAGCAAGATTTCAAGGTTCCAAACCTGATGTCATCTCTAAGGGTGAGGAAGAGCCATGAACCCCATTCTCATTGAGGACTTGGGGGAGCTGGAGGCACAAGAGTAAAAGTGAGTCTCTTCACTCTGCTGCTTCTGCCAGCAGTTCTTTCAAATCTCCCTAGCCCTTCTCTGAGCTCCTGATTTCCTTCTCCATTTTCTGTCTTTTCTCTTTTCTTCCTGTTAACAGCCCCTGGTATCTGTCCACAGATGGGCTCATGTGTTCATTGGTGAAGTATTTGTTCAAATCTTTGCCCATTTTTAGTTAGTTGTTTTACTTGTTGAATTTTCAAGAATTCTTTTCTGAATACAGAAAATAGTCTAGATTCAAGTTCTTTATCAGATATCCTGTTTCATTCTGTTCCTTGTCTTTTCATTTTTTTAACAGTGTCTTTTGAAGAATCTAAGTTTTAAATTTTTTTTTTTTTTTTTTTTTTTTGGTAGCGGGGATTGAACTCAGGACCTTGTGCTTGGAGGCAGGCAGCAGAACCACTGAGCTAAATCCCTGGCCCAAGTTTTAAATTTTTTAAAAGACTTTGGACTTGAACATTTGAGCAATGCTAGAAATGTTGAGGTTTGAGGGACTCATGGAGATAGGCTGAATGCATTTTGCATTGTGAGATGTACATAAATATTTGGGGGTCAGGGAACTTACATGCTTCAAAAGAGATGATCAAGAAAGTGAAAAAACAGTCCAGAGAATGGTAGATAACTATTTGTTGGTCATATATATTATAAAGAATTATTGTGACTGGACAATAAAAAGACTGTCCTTCAACACTATGACAAGCTATACACAGTGAAAATAGGATGGGGCTTTGTATGTCTTCTCCCCAGGCACTAAGGCCTTTTTCTAAGTTTGAGCATATTGAATGTGGAATATTGTTTTAATAAACTGGTATTTTGTAATCCTGGAGGAAAAGTTGGCTTAGACTTCACTGTATGGAATTTTCCAGTATCTAAATTGTCTTTAGAACCTAGCCCTATTATCAGATGTGTGCTGCAAGCAGGCTCTTCTGTATGTGCAAGTCTTAGGAAGGGATGTTCAAGTTTAAACTTCACCTCTGAATGCTTTTGCTTGTGTGTCTAAAGGTCTGTGTGGCCTCAGATGCATTGTTATGATTTGGATCTTAAGTGTAGCTCCAAGTGCTCATGTGTTAAATAAAGGCTTAACTCCCAGCTAGTGGCACTATTTGGAGCGTATCAAATGTTTTAGGAGATAGGGCCTAGTGGACAGAAAGTAGGTCAGTGTGGATGTTTCTTGCAGGAGATATCAGTACCTCAGTCCCTTTCTCTTTCTGTTTGCTTCCAGGAAATAAACTGGTGAGCAGTTTTCCTATGCCACGTGCTTTCTGCCATGCAGTACTCCCCTACCTCAGACACAAAGGCAACTGGGCAAAATGACTGTGGACTAAATCCTCTTAAACTGTGAGGCAAAATAAAACTTTTTTCCTTTAAGGAAAACTTTTTTGAATCAAGGGGCTTGCGTATGCTAGGCAAGTGCTCTACCACTGAGCTACATCCCCAGCCCTTTTTTTATTTTGAGACAAGGTGTAGCTAAGTTGCCTAGGCTGGCCATGAATTAGTAATACTCCTGGAGTCTCAGCATTTCAAGCAGCTGGGATTATAGGCATGTGCCACCACCCCTGAATACAGAAAGTTTCAAATTTGATAAAGGAGAATTTATTCCTTGTTTTATGGACTGTGCTTTTAATGTCATATTTAGGAAATCTTTGTATAACCCAGCTTTCTTCTGGACATTTTATAATTCTAGGGATTACATTTTAGGTCTGTGATCAACACTGACTTAATTTTTGAATATTGTGTGAAGTATGGATCCACTTGCTATTTCTTTCACTTAAGAGTATCGCCTCAATATGCATCCATTTAGCTACAAATGTCTCCAGTTTCTCATTCTTTATGGCTGAGTAGTACTCCATTTTACAAAAAAACCACATCTTCTTTATCTAGTCTCTAGCTGATGGGCTTCAACAGGCTAATGATGGAAACTTCTATCAACATAAATTCTTGACTATCTTTGATTTGTTTCCTACACTGTGATCAGGATTCAAACCCTCTACTTCTTACTCAGATAAGATTGGGCATGTTCAGGGTGGTATGCCCATTGACATCTGCTGCTTCCTCAATAAACTGATCCTTGCTAATGCTCTGCAGGTGTATTACCTGGCTTGGACAGCCCAACTTCAAGCCACTTCCACCTGGCACTCCTGGCCATGCTGGCCTTGCTTAGCATTCTCAAACCTACATGTTCCTTCTTCAGTCATTGCTACGAGCTGCCCCTTTGGCCTGGAGTAGTCTTCCCAAACTCCTTTTACCTGACCAACTCCCACTCTTTTTTTTTTTTTTTTTTTTTGGTGCCGGGGATCGAACTCAGATCCTTCTGCTTGCACAGCAGGCAGTGGAAACCACTGAGCTAAATCCCCGCACCTGAACTCCCACTCTTAATTTGTCAGTTTAAATTTAATTTTCCTAGCCTTCACTGAGAGTCCCAGACTAGATTATTCTAGAATAGTCCCTTAAATGTTTATATGTCACCCCTGACAACTGCACTTAGAATTTCCTATTTGGTGTCCATGACAGTAAGTTGTTAGTGTCCAGGGATGCTCTGAAGGTTAAGTGAGTTGCTCTGTGCAGAGCTCCTACAAGTTTCTGGCTCTAATGTGAACTGAATGAATGTATTTACTGTTGTCACTGATAGCATTATTACAATGGGAGAAATTGCCTCTTTTAGTTATATTCCAAAAATTTTAAGTGAATAAATTCATTTTGCTACCAGTGCCTTTGCCACACCCTAATTCTTTTCCTGGTTAATTGCAGGGGCCTCCTAATTGGCCTCCCACTGACAGTTTTCTTACCTCGAATTCATTTAATCTGTTATTCATTCATATACTCATTCAACAAACTTTTTTTTTTGAGTATTTGCTATGTGGGAAAGACAAAAATGAGTCAGACCTTCTGTCTAGTGGACAAGAGGAAACATGTTTGCAACAACCAAATATGAAACAAAGTTGTGCAGGCAGGTAAGAGGCACTGTTAACTCACTGTGGGGATAGAGTAGGAGATACATCTGCATGGGTGAGGCAGTCAATAAAGGTGTCACAAGTGACGTAATGTTTGTCTACTACTGAAGAGGATGGTGGTAATAATGGCTACTACCTAATAAGCTCTTTCTGCATACTGTGATTATCAACAACAAGCCTATATGATAGATACTGTTCTTATTCCCATTTTCATGTTTAAGGCACAGAGAGGCTACATCACTTTCCCAGGGACAATAAACCAGTCAGAATTGGAGCTGGGAATTGAACCCTAGCAGTCTGAAGTGACACAAAAATTGGCATAAGCTCAACATATGTCATACAGATTTGTGAATTCTATATTTGGAAATTTGCCTACTCACTAGAATTTATTTGTAACTGCCAAATTAAAACTCAGGGCATTTCATGGCTTTTGTGCTTATTTATGGACAAGCACAGGACAGTGAAAAATCTGCCTGATGTGAATGTTGTCAGCTTGAACAAGTTTTCTACTCCCCTGGTGTAAACAAGGACCCTTTTCATAGTATAGTTAGTGACATTATTTGCATTTCTGTAGTTTTTCTTGGGAGTTTGGTTAAATCTCAAGTGTGTTTAGGCACTGTTTAGTTTTGCTAAGTGCAAGAAGACTGTGATGTGCCTTATAGAGAAAATGTGTAAGATCAGCTTCATTCAGATAGGAGTTATAGTACTCTGGGCCATGCCTTCAATGTTAGTGAATCAATATGTATAAAATAAGGTACGCTTAAATGGAAACATACACAAAACAAAAGTATGACCAGAGGTTCCCGGGAATTTAACTCCATATTTCCCCAAGTAGCAATAGTTCATTATTCATTAATTCAGTGATTGCTGTGACTTCATAGAATATAACTGCTTCAAAATCAAGATTCAACTATAAGCTGGGGTTATGGTGCATTACTTAGCTGAGGTAGGAGGATTGCAAGTTTGGGGCCAGCCTACACAATTTAGTGATATCCTGTCTCAAAATAAAAAGGGCTGGAGATATAGCTCAGTGGTAGAATACTTGCCTAGTATTTATGAGGCTCTGGATTCAATCTCCTGTAATGAAAAAAACAAATCAACTGTGTATATTTATATTTGCATGAATGAAGATTTAAAAATATTTCCTGATGAGGCCAGGGAAAGGAGTCCAGGAAAGATTGTTTTAGTGGAGACCAGTGTGCTTCAAGACCTGGGAAACAGCCATGGCGGTAATGAGAACACATGAAAGAATGGTTGTTGGCATGGTTTTGGACAGTGAGAGGTACAGGAATAGATGAGTTGAGGTTGGAGGGCTGTATGACCAGTGAAGGCAGAACAAAGCAAGGTCTGTAAATAGTTGCCTATGCAAGATTTGTAGGGCATGTGTTGACTGGACAATGAGGATAAGGACCTTGGACTTTATCCCGGAGGAAATAGAAGATTTTTAGGCTGGAAGGTGACATGGTTAGTTTTTTAGATCATTCTAGAATCAGTGTGGTTCAGAAAAGAGGAGGGAATGATGCATAGACGAGGAAGAATCAGTTCAGGCCAGAGATGGTGGTGGAGATTATTTAGTAGATAAATGGAAGTACCTGGTGGGCTCATAGGGGCGGGAAGAGGAAAGTGTTTCTGGGCCAAGTCACAGGGTGACTCAGTCAAAGGAGGCACGGAAAAGCCCCTTGGATAAGGACTCTACTCATCCCCAAACCTTTCATCTCCCAGGACTAGAATATACAACCAAGTGTGGTGACTCTCAAATGTCTAAAATTTTTCAACATTTCTCCCTTAAAAGTTGAATCACCCTCATGAGAGACATTGAGCTAGAACCACCAGCTACGCTGTTGCTAGATTCTTGACCCTCAGAAACTAATCTGCTACACTGCAATAAATAACTAATACATCAGCTTTCTGTGAAGAACAGATTTCTGCCCCAGACCTCAAAGACCGGGCAGCCAATATTTTCACTTTATTGTCTCAGGAAACAACACTTTCTACGCCTACAATATTGCCTTGGCAGGAATCATCAGACATGTCAGGCTCTTGTTTCCAGGGACACCCCACACCCTTCACTCGCTAGGTCTTACCCCTGGTCCTCCTGAATCCTTTGTCTCGCCTCAGTCTTTACATATTTTCTCTCTGTTGTGAGCCCCCCCCCGCAAGGAGGAGGCATCAGGGTCTCAGACTGTGGGATGGGGCTTCCTCCTGCTCCCACTCCTCAGCTTCCCTCATGGCCACATCCAATCCACCAGCAAGTGAAACATGCTGAAACCTTTGTATGCTCCTCTACTGCACCTGCGTTATTCATACACAACAGCAGAGCGATTTTTAAACATAGCTAAGTAAGGTCATTAGCTCTTGCGATTTATAGTGACTTCCTACAGCGAGTTAAACGGAGGCAAAGCCTGGCCTGGTCTATAGAGTTCTGCAAGACCCTATCCTTCCCATTCTCACCTGTGGCCCGACCACGCCCACGTTCCGGTCAGGCGGCTGCCCTGGTCTCCACCCAACGCTTCTGGGGGTGGGGGGGATCTTTGCTGACCACCCTCCTGTAGCTGCCTACGTGGCACTCCGGGCGACAGATTTTTATGTTTCTCTCCTCACTAGAAGGTGAGCTTTGTGAGGCAACCTGAGTTTGGAGTTTTTTCCTCCCTCCAAAAATGGGGCGGGGTGGGGCGGGATGGGGCACCCTCCCGCCCACGTCCGCAGTCTTCGGCTGTACTTCCCGGAGCCCCTCAGGCCATCCCTCCCCTGCGGTAACCTGGTAACCTGCGAAGCGGACTAAGAGTCGGGGGAGGAAATCCGTGGTCCGACTCAAGGCTCTACGTAACTTCCGGTAGCCGCTGAGGCGCATGGCGGTGAGCTGTAGGGGCGCTGTGCTGGTTGCGGGGCCTGAGGCCTCTCAGGCCTTCCTTCATACTATCCTCCTTTCCGCAGGCTTTAGGACAACCTCTTCTGGAGGCGCCAGCAGCCCCAAGACCAGCTAGTGCCCGCGCGCGCCGCAAATCCCGGCGTCCAGGTCCGGTCCCCGGAGCCCCGAATCCTTCCTCTGTCTCTTCCTGCTCAGAACAACTCGAGGGCACTGACGTCGCCTCCAGAGCTCGCCCCGTAGGCAGTGAAGGCGACGCAGTCTCGAGAAGACGGAAGAAAAAATCCCAGAACAGGACCTCTGTGTCAAATGGGGGCCAGAAGGCTCCGGAGAGGCCCGCCCCGGAGGAAGCCCCACCAAGTGCCGAGGCCCAGGCAAGGGTGGGATCCCCGGTGCCTTTCGGTGGGAGTCCTCGCGTGGGTGTGGCCTAGGATCTGCAGGGTTAAGCGGTGAGAGGTGTGAGGTGGGGGATGTTCGGTCTCTGTGTCCTGAGCTCATAGCCACCTCCCCTGATCCATCACAGGCTGAGCAGCTGGACCGAGAACTGGCCTGGTGTGTGGAGAAGTTGGAGCTTGGCCTCAAGATGCAGAGACCCACCCCAAAACAGAGTGAGGGGCCCTTCTGTGTAGTTGGGGTAATGTGTTGAACGGTGATAGTGCTGTGGCCTTTAGGTACTGCCAAGAGATAGGATCGTTGCTTTTGCTGTTAGTGTACCTGAGGTTACTAGGCCTTTATTTTTATCTGCAGAACAGCAGGCTATTGGAGCGATTCGAACCCTGAGCAGTCAAAGAACCCCCTTGCCCCGGAAGAGGCAGCTAATGCGCTCCTTGTTTGGAAACTACAGGGCTCAGATGGAGGCTGAGTGGCAAGAGGTGCTGCGAGCTCTCAGGACAGGTGAGCAGTTATTTGGGAGGCGGTTGGTTCTGTACATCTGATTCAAGGGAGTAAGGAAAAAGTGCCTAGGAAGTGGAAGAAAGAGGCCCAAGGCAGCATGGCTTGTTGGGGAAGAAGATGGGCTCAGGAAAGCTTGAACAGGCAGAAAGTCTGTAGAGTACCTCTCAGGGGCAAAGGTCCTGGGGTGAGAGCACGGGTAGAAGGAGCCTGGTCTTCTGATTCTGTTTCTAGGATGGGGAAAGCTGGCTCACCAGTCTTTGTTGGGCTTTCTGTGCTATCCAGGAGGCCAGATCGCTTAACAGTTTGAGTGTAACTCCTGAAGCCAAACAACCTGGTTTCAAATCGTAGATCTAAACATTAGATCTTAACATTTTTGGCAAGTTATTCAATCTCTCTAACTCTAAATGAGGGATAGTGGTGATGATATTACCTTACAATTTTGAGTAGTTGATTTAAAATTGTACAAAGGGGTTAGAGCTGTGTGGGCCATCTTAACTGCATAGGTAGTGTTAGCTGTTATTTTTTAGTTCTGATTCTGCTCCCCCTTCCCCTAACAGCTGCCCATTCAGCCCAGGTACAGCCTGTAGGTGAGTCTGCCAGAAAGAAGAGCCAAAGGGTCTGCAGGCCTCGTCCAGGAGGGAGAGCCAAGGCCACCCTTGATACTCCTGATGAAGAGTTTAGGTTCAATTTCTTTTAGCCTTTTCTCCATCTTGGAACAGTTCTCACCATGGTAGGCTGTCAGGTTTTGTCTTGAGAGCAGGGCCTTTCCAGGAATTCTCTGTCAGTGTATATGGGGTTGCTCTGCCTCTGGTTGGTCTGGATCTGTGGCATTTAGGCAGGTATGAGACTTGTCTGGTAGGCACAAGACCCTATTTGTAGGCTTTGTGATGAAATGTCTCTCCTGCCAGAAGAGGCAGAGGTGCTTTTATAAAATCTACAATAAGCTGAAGTGTTTGTATGAAGAATATAGTACTCATACTCCAGGATTTAAATAGCATTGGTCATGAGGTTTTGTGGGGAAGCTATGCAATTGTACACTGGACTGGACTCACATTTGCCTTGTCCAGTAGTTCAGTGTTTTATGTTTTATATCATAATGTCCTAATAAATCTTTTTTTATAAATATGAATAATGAGTGAAAGAGTATGCTGTCTTAAGTTATAATAAGTACAGATAAGGCCAGGGATTTAGCTCAGTGGTTCCTGCGCCTGCCACAAAAGCGCAAGGTCCTGAGTTCGATCCCCGGTTCCAAAAACAAACAACAACAGTAAGTACAGATAAGCAGAGGCCTGGCACTGCTCAGTCTGGATTCTCACCCCAATCTTTGGTCCTTTGTCCATATTGCCTTTTTTGTGAGCAGGTGTCATCCTCAGGGTATCAGCTTAGCCTCCACTGGGTCAGGCTCTGCTCTTAGGAGCCAAGGAACTTTTTGGTCCTAGCCAGAGATCTGGATTAAGCCTTAGCACACTACCCATCCAAATGTTGATAGCTTGGCCAGGGATTTAGCTCAGTGGTTTCATCGACTGCTGTGCAAGCGCAAGGTCCCGAGTTCAATCCCCTGTACCAAAAAAAAAAAAGAGCAAATGTTGATTGCTTTAGGTGTTAGTCCCAGGCCCTCTGTTTCAATGAGTTGGGATTTTCACTTGACCTAGGAGACCTGAGGAGTCCTCCTCAGCAGCTTGATCTTTACTGGTGTCTCTGAAGCTTGCATTCTAAACTAGATAGAACCTGGTGCCCATCTGTCTACTCAGTATCTCTGATGGGCATTTCATAGGCAAATCAAACTACATGTTCCAAACACCTAACCAGGCTCCAATCTCTTTTTACGTGGTGGCATCTAGTTGATTAGGCCACAAACCTGTGTCATTCTTGACCTCATGTGTTCAGTACTTCAGCTGGTAGGTCAGCTCTGTCTTTTCAAATCTGCATTTTCTTTGCAAGTTCTGACCCTGTCTCTTAACTTGACTTGCGTTAAACTGATGTTAAATCTTTCTTACTCCTGGCTCACTTCCTATCTTCATTGCAGCTAAAGCGATCCTTAATATATTTCAGATCATGTTTCTTCAGGTCACTGACTTCAGTGTACCTGTAATACAATATGAAGGCCAATGTACAAGACCCTACATATGGCTTCTGGTGTACCCCTCTGCTCCTGAAGTAACCAAACTTAATCCTGCCTCAAGGTCTTCAACCTTGCTGTCCCTTTTGCTTGAATTGCTCTTCCTCCGGATCTTAACGTGACTGGCCTCTGGAAAAGTAAGCATCAGTTTTGTGTGAGCAGTCAGTGTCCACCCTATTACTCATCAGCCAAGGTAAAAGATTCAGATAAAGCCAGGATTATTAAAAGGAAATAGATTTCCTCCTATAGTCACCATGCAGATATAAGTTATCCAGATGACCTCTTATTTGAGTGTCTCCTTTTAAACTGAATCCTTATTTATTAAAATCATAGGAGTCATTAGACTTGATCTTAGCCAAAAGGCCGAGAAGCGATCATAGGAGTCATTAGTAAAAAGGACACATCCTGATCTCAGGAAGATGCCTTGATTTACAGCCTAGATGCAGAGATTCAGATAAGTGGTTTTGGGACTCTGCATTCTGCATTCTAACTGGTTTCCAGGGAATAGATTTCACCTAAACACCCTCCACTAAATATTTTATTAACCCTGTCTCTGCAGTGATTCCTCATGGGTCTTTGTGTAGTCTTCCCTTATCACAATGAACTAGCAGACCAATTGTTGGGGTATTTGTCCATTATTCAGATGAGAGGCCAGGACAGTCCTTACCCTCTGGACTGTATTATCACCTGCCTCCTTTTCCCCGCCCTGTTTCCCGTATTCTGTTTGACTTTTTCCTCAGCTCTGGTTCTAGGAGTTTGGAAGGCCTGAGAAAAGGAGACACTAGGGGTAGATTATCCCCTTTTGCCTTTTGTGGTTATCTCTATGGTTAGTGTTAGGGATGAAGGTTAGGTTTGGGAATTGGATAGGTTTACAGTTCAAGTTAATGTTTGGGTTCAGATTTGACTTAGAGTTGGGTTAGAGTTAGGGTTTGAGAAGGGATGGGCCAATGTGAAGGGCCAGAGTCTGGAGGAACAAAGAATAAGGGGGCTGGATTAGTGGGCTAAAACTTGCTGGCCTAGAAATCCATGGTAAGGATGGGGTTTTGACCTTGGGTGAGTCAGAGCCTTCTGGAGATTTGGAAGAAAAAGATGTGTCTGACTTTAGATTTGGAAAGGTCTTTCTAGTTATTGGGTTTAGAAAACTTTTCATATGTTTGCCATATGCCTGGGAGTAGCTCAGCCTCAACTAAGTGGATATAACTCAATAGCATTGCAAGGAAGCCGCATTCCTAGAAAATCCAGAATAAGTTAAGACTGCAAAAATATTATTTGTACATAACAGGCCTAGGTTCTTAGCATGTGTGAGGCTGGCAGGACCTGTCTGTGGTAGGAGAGCACCCAGGGGCACCCACACCCACAATCCTGTACCTGCACTGTGCCAGTAAGAGCAGATAGAGGACATGTTCGAGAAGGAAGAGCACTTGGAGGGGCCCATGGCAGAGGTGTCTGTGCAGAACAGATGCCTGGAAGACTCCCTCCAGGAAGTGCAGGACAAGAGAAACTACATGCAGTAGAAGCTTGGAAACTATGAAAGGGACAAGGAGATTCTGGTTGTGAGTTTCCTGCAGAATTCCTGTCCCTTCTTACCAGGTACTTTCCAGGGCTCAAGGGAGAAGCACGTGGGGGACTTCTGGGACCTAAAACCAGCGTTGGCCCTAAGGGCAGGAAGGGAGAGATAAGGGGCCTGGGCTCTCTCTTTCCTGTGACTCTTCTGCAGCTGCAGTGTGAGTGATGAGGCCCTAGTGTTCCATGTATCACACTGACCAGCCTGGGTAGGGCCTGGCTGCTGGAGTCTTCTAGCCCACTGTTTCTGTTGATTATTTCTGGCCTTGACATTTTCCAGGAACCTGTTTTACATGGATGCCTGTGAGTCCTGTATAACTTCTGTCCTCCAGTATATAAAAGCACATTTGAAGATTACTAAGAGCCAATAAGGGTTGGACAGGGAAGACTGGGTCAAAGAGAGCCTACTCTCCCTCTGTTGGGGAATGCAGGGCTGGAGGAGCAGGTAGGGCTGGTGCGGGATGAAAGGAGCAGAGGTTCTGAGAGCTGTTAAGAGGCTGATCTGATAGGACTTGTCCCTCATCGAGGAGAGTCTAGGAGGGTCCAAGATGATGCGCCCACACTTCTGGTAAAGGAGAACTGTTGTTTGCCCACAGAGCAGGAGTAGCAATGTCCGTGAGACCCTGGTTACAGGGATAAGCCAGATCTTAGGCCGGGTTGGGGTAGCCACACAGGAGGGCCCTGTGAGGGCGACAGTAACAGGTCCTAGGATTGGAGGCTCAGCATTGTCTGTCTGCACCCTGTTGGGCTCCTATTCTGGTTGGGCTGATCACCTGGAGCACAGGCAGGTGGGAAGTGAAGTGCTGCTGCTGGAAAGTAGAAGAGGGACCTTCCCTCCCCTTGGGAGGGGCAAACTGACCCTGAGCTGGATACTGTCCTGTGCTACCAAGCAGCTAAGATGCGGGTGATAAGAACCAGTCATAGCCACCATGGTCAGGGTGCAGTTGGCACTAAATGTGGGTCAGTCCTTGCCTTTCCTGGTCATGGTTACCCTGTTTTATGGGCGAGGAGCCTTCCAGGGAAGTGACGGTGTCTGCCTGCCAGGACACTTCTCAGACTGGGCAGGTGAGGGTTTGAGGGGCTTCTCTGGGCTGTAGTCTGTTGGCAGCAGGCTGGGTCTGGTTCTCAGTCTGTCAGGAGCACCAGCAGCCTCATCATGTGGGGGTGTCCAAGGGACTAGGACCTGCAGACTCAGGCCCTCAACAAGGGAGGATGGGGAAACAGAAATATACGCTGTACTACCTGCATCTCCATGAAGAAGCTGTCTGGCCTGGCAAGAAATGAAGATGTAGTTGACAGAGGTCGGGCAGCCCAGACCTCACGATGGAATAGACTTGTCACTGAAAGCCGTTCATAGATTTTTAAACTTCCTGAATCATGTGACCACATTATCACAGTTATTTTAAACAAATAAAAAATAGTGTAACTTTTAAAACTCTACTGTGTTGACCCCTCAACGGAGTCCCTAGACCACCCTCCACCCTGTCGGCCTCAGCCAAATGATGAATCTCCAAGTTGTCTCTCCTTAGGATGTTCTGGAATTAAATGTCACCATCACAGACCTACAGTCTGAGCTAGCCTGGGCCTGCAAGGTACAGATGTGCCCCTCTGCCTCCTTCCCCGCGTCTGTTCCCTCAAGCTTAGTCTAGCCTGTCAACACCCTAGCTGCAGATGGTGTCTGAGGAGCACACCTGTTTCCGCTTTATATCTCATCTGATGAAGTGGGTGTGACTATCCCCATGTGGTGGGGCAGACACAGCTCAAGGCATCTGCTCTGTCCCAGGGTCACTTGGCCTTGCATGTGTTCTGGGTCTCGACACTGGGTACTGTTGTGGCATTCTTTACGTGCCTGGCTGTTGCGTGCTTGGGGCTCTACCATCTTCTGTTTCCTACTCTGTCTTTCCCCCTCACCCGACAGTGACATCCTGGCCTCTTGTCTCCCCTATTAATGTCCACTGCCCTCAGCACGGGACAGTGGGGGACCTAGCCTTTTCCAACTCCTTTGTGAACTTGAAAGCTACACACCCTTTCTATGCTGAATATACACATCAGCAGAATTCTTCTGTGAATCTGGGGGAAGGTCAGACCCCTGAAACTAATGCCTGTACCCCCAGCTGTTGTCTGTCCCATGCATCTGAGAGATATCTGGGCTCTGTACCCAGACAGCTGCTCTGTCTACACTTTGCCTGCTGCTACCTGCAGAGGATTTTACCAAGATCAGCTACCCTACAAGTCTGACTCAGTTACACCCTTAATTCTGTGGGGTGGACCTTGCATTCTGGTTCTGTCGTTTGGGGCCATGTCCAGACATTCCTGTCATGGCTTAAGAGCCCAGGATGCAGACACTGTCTCCCACAGGTTTCCAGGCTCCATAGTGCCCAGATCACTCTGGCCTTTCAGCCCTCTCAAACCACAGGCTGGGCACAGTTCTCTCTAGCCTCCTGTCTACCCATCTCATCTTTCCCTTAGATGCTCAGTTCCAAGCCCAGGGACTTTCTTTTGGACCTTGGTGGGGATAACTAACCTTTTGAGTGTTTGCTGAGTCAGGTGAGGCTCCAAGCATTTCATACAGATCAATTTATCAAACCTTCACACCACTCAGTGAAATTTGCCCTTTAAAAAATGTGCAAAAACAGTTCGTAATAGCTAAGGCTTGGAAACAGCCCAAGTGCCCATCAACTGGAAACTGGATAAAGATGTGGGTTTTTTAATAAAATGGAGTACTACTCAGCCATAAAGAATGAGAAACTAGAGACATTTATAGCTAAATGGATGCATATTGAGGCCATACTCTTAAGTGAAATAAATAGGACACAAGTGTATAAAAACCAAATAGTTTCTCTAGTGTGAGAAACTGAAAGTGTAAACAAGGATTAAAACAATAATTTGAAATAGGAAGAAAACGTCCAAAGGGGTAGGGGAAGTGGGAGGGGAAGGGGAAAGGAAGAATTATGAGAAAAGAAAAAAATAGAAACAAAGTATGTAAATAGGGGAGGGTGGAGGGGGAGGAAGGGCACACAGGTAATGGAGAAAAAATAACAGGTACAAGCACCCAGTGATAAATGTAAACGTGTTGTATACCTAAAATGTACCAAGAAAAGAATTTAAGCAAAAAAAAAAAAAGGGCAAAAAGTTGGGGAGCAAAGTTCTCTGGCATGGTGGCTGCAAAGGTGTTTGTCTCTGTTGATCCCTACCCCACTCTCCCAGTGCTGCTGTCCTCTGATCTAAGGGCAGATCAGGGGTAACCTGGACCTGTCCCCATGGAGGCCCTGCTCCCGACAGAAGATGGAGAGTTGCTGGAGTGGTGAAGGATGTTGTGCCCACCAGGGGCAGGGAACAGATGCTGTTTGACAAGGACAAGGAAGGGATGATGACCCTCACTGAGAAATGCCCAGTGAGGAGCTAGGAGGCCACCGAGGCCACTGTGAGTCTATCTTCTGTGCTTCAGTGTGCTTGCTCACGATGAGGTATCTGAGTCAAAAAAAGGCATCAGCACCGGGTGCGGCACACAGTGAACCACTGACAAATCTTTTATTCTTTTGTACCATGTTGCTGGCTCCACCCCTCCCATCCTCCTCCTCCATGGAGAGGAATTTAGCTCTGGGTGGGCCAGAGCATATTGGCCATAGTGTCCAGGCCCAGGTGGATTCCTTCCTCCCTGACTGCTCTGTCCCCTGCTGTGCACATATGAGCCAAAGCTGTTGGCCCGTGAAGCCTCCTTGGGCAATGTGGGCTTCGAGCCCCTGGAGATGGCTTTGACTGGGTAGAGACTGGGCCATGGTCCCACAGATACCTGCCTGGGCTGCAGCTCACAGGACATGGCTGGCGTCACTCTCCACCTGACACCCCTTCTTTCATACCCGGACTGCAGACTTTCATTCTTTGTATTTCCTCAACAGCAAATGGAAGTTTTTCCATGGTTCCTTTGTGTTTTCTTGTCTGCCTCTGCCGAGAACCTCCTAAAGGGCCTCTGCCCATGGCATCACGGTCTGCCCCCTCCCTGGGTGCATGTCCAGGCTGGACTGTGACTATCCCTCCCAGTCCTGCCTTTGGCTTCAGCAGAACCTCTGAGGGCCCCTCGCTTACTGGGGACTTGGGCAGCAGTAGCAGAGCTCTGGCCACCACACATCGCTTCTGTTCTCCAACACAAGGCTCCTGTCACTACAACGGGATCGGCTTTGAAGAAGCTGGCACTGACTTTATTGACACTGAATTCACAGTTGGCCACTGGAAAACTGCAGCAGACTGGAAGCTTCCCAGGCAGTGGGTGACCCCAGTGGCCCATGATCAAGAAGCCCACTCTGTGCAGGGGTGGGTATGTGGCTCAGAGTGAGGGAGGGGAAGATGGCCTCCTTTGGGCTTGACTCAGCTCTAGCTCCCTTGGTAGGTGGTGTATGACCATGGGCTCAGCAGCAGGGGGATGTGGAACTTCTGGGTCTCATTTGTGATGGTGAAAACAACCTGAGAGATGCAGAAGACACTAGAAGATAGTGAAAGATTACAGCACCCAAGCTGTCCCCCAGTGCTTCCTGGGAGAGTTCAGTAGCCCCGACTGCAGGGCTGGGACAGCTGGAGCCTGACGGTGGACTGGAACCTTCCTGGGGGCTGAGGATGGGGTTATTCCTCCTTGAACAGTGAAAAAGGTAAAGTGCTTTGATGGTGGCTCCAGGTGAAGGGAGAAGCAGCAAGGTAAGGCCCAGTGAGCTCGAGTCTGGGCTCAGGTGAAACCAATATCTACAAAAAGGGGGATGAGTCACGCTTGGCCTGGCCTTTCCCAGACTCTAACCCAGAGGGAGCTCAGGAATGGATATGTGGTCGTTATTTCTAATGATCCCTCAGGTTCCTGGATACCTTTCTTCTGGGAGCAAAAAACAGGTGAGTTCACCTGCCTGCTCCTTCTTGGAATAGGTGGAAACAGTCTGCTTATGCCCGGGATGAAGCCCGGCCAGTAGGACCTGACCTTTGGTCTTAGTGACAGGGGTCCCACCTCCTCTACCCACCTGTGGTCCTCACCTCTACATATGGGTAGGACCTCTCCTGCCCCCTCTTCTTCCAGTAGCCCTCAGGGTCAAAGGACAGCTTGGAGGTGCCTGGCTTCAGAAGCCCAGGGCAGCCGTCATCCATATCTGTGTAGCTAGAGAGAGGACAGGGCTGCAGAGATGAGACAAAGAGCCCCCTACCCCAGCTCTCCTGGGTCTGCGCTGCCAGAGGCCTCAGACACTCCCCACCGTCTTATGCAGACATGGGTGAACAGAGATGGGAGCAGGCTCTAGGGACACTGCTGTACTGCCCAGAAATGAACACAGAGAAGCAAAATTTTTTTTAAAAAGTCCACAGTATTCTATGAGTAATAATCACTTTATTTTTGGCATATATTTTTCTAGATTTTTCTCTATACCTAGGTAAGTTTATTTACAGGTAAATATATCTTTAACAAAACATAATATTATTTTGTGCTGTTTCATAACCTGGGTTTTTCACATGGCTTATTGTGCCTGGCTTTCTGGGTCAGTAATTTTTCTTTCTGGGTCAACCAGCCATATCCATGTGGGAGCCTGTTTCCAGCTACACTGAAGGTCCACACGGACCCTCATCCAGAGTTCTGCTCCCTTACTCCTGGAAGAACCTCATTACATTCCAACCAGCAGGACAAGAGAGCTAGGGATGTGCATGTGTAGTGTGGGGATGGGAATGGGTCTGTGTGACCCTTTGTGGAACTCCTGGGCACCACAGCACCATGCTGACTTGAGGTAGTTGTTCCAGTGGGACCTAGCCCCTCACTGCCAACTGTTGTGAAGGGCTAAATGGGTAGCGGACTTGCCACTCCTTTAGAGCTTAATCTTTGGGGCTCAGCCACATCACTCCCACCCTGCTTCTTCTTCTACCCGGGGGTTGAAAGGAGGAGACTACAGGGGAGCCTGCCTCCTTGTGGGTGGAGGGTCTGGGGACCTGTTCACAGGGCCAACCCGGGGGCCTTTCCAGCAGAGCCTGTACCTGAGGCAGGGGCAAGGGGAAGGGACCCAGAGTCTGGGTCCTGTGTATACATAGTGGCTGAAGAGCCCAGTACTCTATGGGTCTGACCTGGAATCCCAACTTTCTCCTTGTCTCTTCTGCCTCAGTCTTCCCATCTGTAAAATGGGTGATTATGCTGGCTGCCCACAGGGTATATGGAGAATAGAAAGCAGAAATAGAGTGCTCAATGTGCTGCCTAGCCCAAGGTTACCTATAAATTATAGCAACAGTGAGGTCTTCTAGGTTCCACACCAGGCTTTAACTCACAAGTGCTCACAGGCTGTGGGCATGGCTGTCATGGAGAGACACAAACTTGGCCCACGGGGCTATAAGGCTACAGGAAGCAAAGCCTGGGAAGATGCTGTCCCAGCAAGTCCTATGGGATCCACCCAGGACTGTATACCTAGTGAAATAGTTACTTTCAACATCCCTGTTTTCAGATGAGGAAACGGAGGCACGCAGAGTCAGTAGGGAGGGGCCAAGCTGGGAACCCAGGCAGTGGGTCCCCAAGTCTTAGGGGACAGTTGGGCAGCAGTCAGCCCTGCTTTTCACCCTCAGGTTCCCTCTCCCATTGTCCCCAGGGGTACACAGGAAGAGCCCTGCATTGGGGGAGCAGGTGCTATGGCTTCCCAGCCTTTCCCAGGACCTCCTACCTTTTCCTCAGCTCTGTCCACTGCTGGCCAAGGTCCTCCAGCTGGGACAGAGGCAGAGGCCCTCAGCTGGAGCCCAGACATGGTGTGTAGCATATGTGTGGTAAGTGGGCTGCTTCCAGACTCCACGTCACTGTTCTGGACCACGAGAGGGGTATGGTGAGCTCCTGAGGGCTTAACACAGGCACAGACCTCTGTCCACACCTGCTGTGTGAGAATAAACAGCCCAGCTGCCCAGGGGACACACTGGGTGCAAGGGTAACTGGAATTGCTGAGTCGTTAGGATGAGGATCCAGGTTATAAAAAACGCTGACCTAGGCCCTCTGTGGTGCTCCACCGAGGACTCCTCTGTTCTCCCCAGGCCCACAGTGCCAGTGGTCAATGGCCTTGTTCTCCCAGAACCCAGCTCTTCATGTGCATCCCTGGTTCCAGGGTCCCCCAGGACATTTAGGAGCACAGCCCCCAGGCAGATGAGGAGACAGGAACCCTGAGGGTCCCGGCCTGTTCTCTTTACCTGTGGGGATCCCAGGTGTTGCTGGAACATCAGCAGCCATGGGGCGGCCCTGGAACTCGTGTCCTGCCCGTTAGCTCCAGTCTGCGTGAGCCCCTGGGAGGAGAGGATGTGCAGGCAGAGATCACCTCTGGGGTCATCCTGGCCCCTGGCCCTGCCCCCAGCGCCCAGGAGTCACCTGTGTGACCAAACCTGAGGGAACTGCCCTGGCCCACTGGGTGTCCAGGCAGCGGGCGAGGCTCCACCTAGGTGAGCAGGAGGGGCAGGATGGGCAGGGGCTGCAGACCTACTGGGCTTTGGAGGCTTTGGGGCGGAGGTGGGGTCGGGAGGCCGAGTGGTGTGAGGGGGTGGACCCGGGATGGGGACTTCAGGGCAGGTAGCAGGTCGTACTGTACAGAGATCCAGTCGAGCTGGTGTCCTGAGACAGCTTTTAATAGAACTCCCTCTGCAGGGCACGTAAGGTTGCCAGTTCTGACTACACCAACAAGCCACCTGATCTTGCCTCAGTTTCCTCATCTATGAAATGGAGCAATAAGACTCCAAGATATTTGCGGGTACAGTATGACAAGGGGAGCTCCCTGTCTTGCTCTCTGCCCTCTGCTCCTCCCTTACAGACAGGATAGGTGGGCCTTGATCTGCAGAAGGTGTAGGAGTGTGAATGAGTCCTTGTATTAAAATTATATAACAGAGGACACAGTTTGGGTATATCATCTAACATAAAAAACAAGGCATCTCCATTTAAAACCTGGAATGATCGACACCATGATGTTGGTTACTGGCTGTTTTGCTCTGCGCAAGGCATTGTGATGATTCATCTTGATTGTCAATTTGATTGTATTGAGAAATACCTAGGAAATTAGTAAAACAAACTTCTGGACCTGTCTATGGGGGTGGCTCTGGAGATGACTGGCGTGTGAGACAGCAAAGCGAGGAGGAGCCCTGCCCTCAATGTTGGCACCGTGCAATTGGCTGGGGGCCTGGATAGGACAAAAGCAGAAGGAGACTGCCTGCTGGCACAGCGCTCAACCTCTGCTTCTTGACTGTCTTGCAGTAAGTGGCTTTCTTTGCCATGCACTCACACCACGGTGTTTCTGCCTCACCAGAGGCCTAAAAGCAAGCTCACCAGGGACTGAAACCTCTGAAACTGTGAGCTGAAGCAAAGTTTTCCTCATTTAAGTCGTTGTTGTCAGGCATTTTTTCACAGTGACAGAAAACTAGCACTGGGATCATTTTCTCCTTGCCGAATTTCATTTATAATAATTCAAAAGTGAGCATGGGTTACTTGTAGGTTTGGAGCCAAGCTTCTTCAGGGCAAGGGAGGGAGAATGTCTCAGCAAAGGCTGGGCGTGTTCTGGTCAGAACCACTCTGGAGGTAAGTAGGAACATTTATTTGAGGTCTAGATGCATGTATTTCATGACTTCTATTTAAGGAAATGACCCAAATAGATGCTCACACCTGTTATAGTAAATTCCCTTGGGTGCCAGAGACCAGAAACAACCAGACTGACCTAACAGGACCAATTATATAAGTTAGTCACACAACAGTATGCTCTTCCGATATTTAAGAGAAATAGGCCCACTTGTGTGTATGAGGAGCAACAATCTCCTGAAAACAATATCTAGAGACAAAGGACAAAAAAGCTTGTAAAAAGTGGAAAAACAGCAAGGTATGGTGACATAAGCCTGTAATCCCAGCTCTATATGAGGCTGAGGGAAGAAAATTGCAAGTTAGAGCTACGTGGGCAATTTAGTGACTTGGTGAGTCTCTGTCTCAACTAAAAAATAAAAAAGGGGCTGGTGTTGTAGCTCAATGTGAAGGCCCTGGGTTCAATCCCCAATATTGGGGGGGAAAAGAGCAGGAAGGCTTGTACATTTATAGGTTCCATTGTGTAACAAAAATCAGCTCACCTAACCCTCACAAGAACCCCATGATGTGTTATTATCCCCATTGTTCAGAGGAAAACTGAGGCACAGAGAAGCTATTATTGGAATATTTCTAGTAGGATATACAAAAAAAACTGGCCACCACCTAGGATAAACATTTTTGGACAAGGGTAATTATTTTTCCTTTTTAACCTTTTGTGTTCTTGAAATTTTTAAACTCTTGGGGTTGTATCACGTTTTTTTGTTTTGTTTTGTTTTGTTTTTGTGGTAGTGGGTGTTGAACTCAGAACCTTACACTTGCGAGGCAACCACTGTGCCACTGAGCTAAATCCCCTGCCCTTGTATCACTTTTTAAAAAGTCTCAAATGCTATATACTGACAAAAACAACAGTCAAACCTTTTTGGGGAGGTGCCGTTTACTCATATTCCCTCCCCCAGACCTGACTCTGCCTGGAGGGAGGACCTAGTGGCAGTGGGTGGGAGTGGGAAGGGGTTGTCAGCATTCCTCCTGGGGCCTCTCCAAGCTATTCCTCCCTCTTACATCCACCTCTACAGAGAAGGACTACAGTGTCCCCTTTCCACTGCCTGAGATCCTTAGTTATCCCTGGCTTTCTGACATCTTGCTCTCTCTGAGAACTAAGGTCCTGACTAGTCATTGTGTACTCTGGAAACTTCCCTAATGAGAAGATAACCAGCCCCTGCACATCAGGGCTCTTGTGACACCTTCAGGCAATTTTGAAAAAGATGCCTTATCCATCCCCCTCTCCGTTAACATGATGTCCTCCAGTTCTATTCATTTTCCTGCAAAAGACAGGATTTTAGTCTACTTTATTTTAGTAATACCCTATTGAGTATATATATCATATTTTTATTCATTCATTTATTGATGGTCACTTAGGCTGTTTCCAGATTAGAAGCAAGGCTGGAGGACAAAGGAAAAGTATGCAAATTCTGGGGAACTGATGAAGACAAAAGGGAAAGAGAGAAGGAAGAAATAAAAATAGGAACAGAACACACACACCAAAGAAACTAGAAGCAACATTCACACATATAAAAACAAGAGCAGACAATCAAGAAGCAAGAAAAGAAAAAAAAATTAAGAAAAGGGAAAAAATAAGAAAAAAATGTTCACTTCAAGACATGTCTCTGCTGTCACTGGTAGACAAATTGGGCACAGAGAGCCCAGATCCACACTGATTAATCCCAATGAACCAGCCGTAGATTTACAGTGGGGTAGTAGATAATTCCAGCAAGCCTACACCTTTAGTTCTGAAGCTCAGACTGGTTTCTGGCTATAAGGCTGGAAACCTATTTGTTCAGCCTGAAACACTCCATGTGTCTCCTGCTGGCTTGAACTTGCCTCTTTGACCTGCTAACTTGAACTTGGTTCCACCTCACTCTGATGGAGCCATCCCACAGCTACTCAGAATTCTGAGCTCAAGTGGGCTTTCTGCACAATGGTTACCAGCCAGTTGCCCTCTCCTGGGGGACATGTGAACTCTAATAGCTCACCAGCCACTGAAGTCAGCTGTGTCCACTGCTCTGTTCCATTGGTGCATTTCTCCATGGAGGCCTCTGAGATTGCCAGTAGTCACCATACATCTGTAGATTTGAGCTGCCCTTCCCACACAGTGAGTCAGGACTCAGAGAGAAAGTGCCACTCTCCACCTCCTTCTTCTTTGTTGAAGTCTCTCTCCTTACTCTTCCTGTGAGCTTCAATTCTTGCTTCAAAGCCTTGATGGGTCTGGGGACCCACTTCCCTCCTTCTCTTCCTTACGTTGCTATATTCCAGCAACTGCACACCAAATCTCAGAGAGGCTGTTTCTCTGCTCTTCATGACTCCACCATCTTCCCAGAAGTCCCCTGTGTGCAGTTCTGCATCTAAACCCTCTCCCTTTTGTGGGGAGACAGGGCTTTTGAAATGTAGCTTTTCTAATTTTCCATTTGATGATTTAACTTTAGCTTGAGTGAATTTTTGGCTAAGCCACAAAATTTGTGCCTAGGTTGGTTTTTTTCTATATTGTTTTCATACAGTTTATTCTCCCTATAGTTACTTTGTAGCAATTTGTGGAACTGACTTATCCTGTTCTATGGAATTGACTTTGTCTCTTTGACACAATTCTTTGAGTATAGGTCTATTTTGGGGCTCTCTATTCTGTTCTGGTTGCCTATCATCTATTTCTTCTCCAATAAATACCACACTCTTTACTACTGTAGTTTTATGATAAGTGCTAGAACCAGATATGTGGGTTCTTTAATTGTTTTCCATCTCATCTTATCCCATCTCATCTATCTAGGCTTAGAAAAAATATTTTTGGTATCTTTCCTGGAAATTTTTTTTCCCTCAGTACTGGAGATCAAACTCAGGACCTTGCACTTGCCAGGCAGGCATGATGCCACTGAGCTACATCCCAAGCACCTTTGCTGGGAATTTTATTGGGATTCTACTGCATCGATAGATCAAGCTAGAATTGCTACCCTAACATTGACTGTATTGCTCCTAAACAAGAAATATCTTCATTTTTGCTTACATATGGTTCTAATTTTTCTGAATACATATTTGTATATATTTTGTTAAATGTATACTTCAGTACTTCTATTTTTGGGCTTCTATTGTGTGACAGTTAACTGATTGTGTCAATTTGAGTGAGAAATGCCCAACTAAAATGACTGAGTCATAATTCTGGGTGGAAAATTCACCCTAGGGAGGATTGTTGCCAGAATAATATAAAAGGGAAACAAAGAAGGAAGGCTTGCTTCTATTTCTTTGGAGGAGCTCCAGTCTTTGCCTTCACCTGGAACGTCATTTCCTGGCTTCCATCACAGACCCTTCAGCCTTCTATTGTAGGCCCTTCGGCCTCCAGATACGGACTCACACGGTACACACTGAGCTTCAGGCCTTCAACTAGATCTTTTGGACCTCCAGTGCAGAGACAGACTCTTTGCACTCTTCCACACCTGACTCTGTGGGCTGGAATTGTCAGCCAATCTTGTAAATTCTTATATATTTGTATATCTCGCATTAAATCTGTTTTTCTAGTGAGCACTGACTGATACATGTTGTAAATGGTATAATTTTTTGAAATTTCAAATTCCAATTATTATGTTGCCTATATATCGAACATCAATTTTTTGTCTCTTGGCCATCTATTTTGCTTCTTGTTATCTCTATTTCTGTTGGTCTGTTTTCTGTTACTATTCCTGAATAATTCATAAGGAAAATAAATTAATTTTAAAGTTCTGAGGGCTAGGAAGTTGAGAGCCTACCTGTGGGTGGGGACTCTCTCCAAAGTCCTGAGACAGTGCTATGCATTACTTGCTTGGTGAGACCAAGTGTGCCCAGAGAGAGCTTGGTTTTATAACAAAGCCACATTGATTCATTCTTGAATAGATTAATCTCCTCAATACCCAATCATCTCTCAAAGGTCCCACTTAAAAATACCATTAACATATGATTTGGGGGGCTAAATTTGCAAACATGAATTCTCAAGAACATTCAAATCATGGCACTATCCATTTAGATCAAGGCACAGGTTGGTGAGTTCTGTTTCAGTTTACTCCAAAACTGCCAGATGTGGTGGTCCATGCCTGTAATCCTAGCACTTGGGAGGCTGAGGCAGGAGGATTGCCAGGAGTTCAAGGCCAGCAGGGGCTACATAGTGAGTTGATGGCTACCCTGAACTACATAGTGAGACCCTGTCTCAAAAAAAACAAGCAAGCAAGTAAACAAACACCTTGGAAGATTAACACTGAATTCCAGAGATTCACAACAATTGCCAGGAGGGGGAGCCACGCTGCTAAACAATGAGTGAGAGCGCGCTTCCTGTGCTGCGGCTGGTGGCCAGCAGGGGGAAGCAACATTTTCTCTGATGGTTGTGCTCTGCACCTCAACGTCCTGTGGCATCCACTGGGAGGACTGAAGAGCCTCCTCCTCCCCCTCCTCCTCTCCCTCCTTCTCCCCCCAATCCTCCTCCTCCTGACCACCCCAGAAGATGTCCAACTTTGGGACACCATGGGTCACATCCAGGGAGAGGACAGAGCCTCCTATTTCTCCTCCTCTTACCCGGCTCCTTCTCTTTCCTCTTCCTCTCTTCCTCCCTCTCCCCCATCTCCCCTCCCGCCTTTTCCCCTTCCTCTTTCCTCTCCCTCCTCTCTTCTTCCTCCCTCCCTCCCCTTTCTCCCCTCACCCCTCCATCTTCATCTCTCTTCCCCCTCTCCCCTCTCCTGCTTGGAGGTGCCCTGGGCTTTAGAGACTTCAAGACACTGTGGGTCACATTCACGGGGAGGATCCAGCATCCTCCTCCTTTGGCCGGGCCACACCCCTCCCTCTCCCCTCCCTTGCCTGGTAAACCTTACCCATCCCCTGACTCTAGCTGACTTGGCTATGATCCCCCTCCCATGTGTGTTCACAGGGGGCCAGCATGTATATGTGTGCAGGTGGGGCTCCAGCAGGTAAATGCTTCAGGTCTCCACAGACTATAAGGTTGAAGCAAAGTCTGGTGTCCCTGCTTAGCAGGTAAGGAGCTTCCCTTCATGGCCTTTGCCTGTCTAGGAGCCAGTCCTTGAGCAGGTGTGGGGTGTGAGGACCTGGCCTTCCTGTTCCCCACTTCCCCTGCCCTGCTCAGTTGCCACCCTGCATGCCTGGCCTCACCCTTCTGCTGACCACCCTCAGGCCTTCCTATGACCTGAGCAGTGGAGAGTGCAGGGACCAGCAGGTAAGGAGGGATCCAGATGTGCAGAGAGGGGCCAGGATGGATGGGGGCCTGGTGCAAATATCTTCTGGTGGCTATAGTCTCTTGACGGTATTTGCCCTCCCGTGCGTTCCCACACTGGTGGTCCTGCCCCACACTCTACCCAAGCTCACTCCTTGCAGCTATTGAAAGGGTGGTATCGACACCTGTGGCTTCCTAGCTTTTGGAAGCATTCATACGTGAGCATGCTGAGTCGTGTCAGGCTTCTGTGTGGGTGACAGCCCAGGGTGCACTGGAATTTGGGAAAGGAGGAAAATGAAAGGATGTGCTCCACGATTTTTGCTTGCATGGATATCCTGGTGGCACAGAAGCACGTAGAGGCTCTCACCTTTTCTCTGAACATATATTTCACTTGTTGAAAGCTATTCCTGTAGGCAGTTCTTGAGCTGGAGGTGGGGCTGGAGGGGCAAGAGGAAAGATTCTGTACCTGACTTCCTTTCCCTAAGTCTTTCTAAAGCTAGAGAAGGTCCCTCCTCTGCCAGAGAAACCCCAATCCTCAACCCCGCAGCAGAACATCAGTGGTTCATTCCCATTTGTGATCCTAGCCTCTTCATTTGCACTTGGCCAAACACTAGCACCTGGAGCATTCCTCACAGCAAGGCCAAATCATGACCCCTCCTCCCATCCCCTCAGGCACCCACCCCAGGCCTCTTCAACCTCAGGCACAGCTTCACCCTGCTCCAAGTACTCCAGCTGAGTCAGAAGTCTGTGCACTTCTAGAGTGAGGTCTGAGCCTGACACATTGATCAGGACGTAGGACATGAGCTGCTTTAGGCTGGCCAGGTCTGGGAACTGGCAAACATCTTTTGGATATTTGACTGACCAGGTCTCCAGGATGGAGCAGAGGGCACTGGAGGCAGATGGGTGGACAGCCGCGTGAGAGGCAATTGGGCTATAGGCCATGTGTATTATGCTGTGACAGAAAATTTGTCTACGTTTTGCCCATGTCCTGAGAGTCAGCAGAAGCCTGAGATTAAAAGGTCAGCAGACCTGGTAATTGGGTAGAAGAAATTTCAAGGCTGCCCAACATTCAGGGATCTGCTGATGGCGTTTAGCCAAGTTCATAGTGAGAATGGGGAGCAAAAAGCTGATGTAAAAAGATTTCAATTTCCCCAGAAAGGAAGCCCTTGCAAAGTTGGGGCAGAGGAGGGCATGGTTGTTGAAAAGATTAGCATTAAAATGAGACCAAGTAATTTGCATCAAGACATGAGGAAAGCTTGAGAGTATTTCACTAAAGAGCAAGACCTCACACTTTTCATGTTCAAGCTTGGAAAATTAAAGCTTTCCATTTGAGAACTCCCAGGCCTCTTGGTATAGAAGGGCTGCATAAGGAATTGGATCCTAGGAAGTTTTTTCTTTCTTTTCTTTTTTTTGAGGCAACATCTCACTATGTAGTCCAGGCTGGTCTTGAACTCACTATGGAGCCCAGGCTGGCCTTGAATTTGTGGCAATTCTCTTGTCTCAGCCTCCTGAGTGCTGGGATTACAGGCGTGCACCACCACACCTGGCCCTAGGATTTGTTTTGGAGTGTATAGTCACCCAGGCACTCAGAAGCCTCTGCAGCCATGATAAAAGGGAGCCTGGCTACATCTCAAGTTGGCAGCAAACCTTGATATCATTCACATGGTGCTGGTGTTCAGGCATACAAAATGCAAGGTTTATGGGGTGGTAGAGGACTCCACCCATGTTTCAGAGGAAGGCCAGGAAGATTAGGCAGTGTGCTCCTGAGAAGAAAGTGCATGAAGCTGTGAGAGTGAAGCCAAATATGCAGTAAAGGTCTCAGCAAGTTGGAGAAGCCAGGAATGTGGAATGTCTACTGAGGAAAGCTGTAGGCACTGAGCAGAGCTACCTCAAAAGAGAGGTTATTCTTTTATATTCCACCTTCTCCTTTTCTTTCTTTTGTGTGTGTGTGTGTGTGTGTGTGACACAGAGAATAAGAACTGTAAGATAAACTTTTGGGAAAGTCAGGGTATCCCCCATCAAAATTATGTGTAGAGCATTCAAACTTAAGCTAATTCTTAGTCACTTTCTCATCACTAGACCACAATACCCAACACTCAAAACTTGAAAAAAGAAGTTTGTTTTGGGTCACATTCTTAGTATATATTTGGTCAGATTTCAAGGCAGGGAGGAATGGAGGGAGCATCTACTGAAGGAAAGCTGCTCACATCATGGTGGCCAAGAAGCAGAGAGATAAGGGAGAAAGGTGGGAAGGTTGATATACCCTTCCAGGTCATGCCCCCAGTGACCTGCCTCTTCCAAACAGATCCCACCTCCCAATAGCAAGTCAGTTCTAGTGCTCCCATAATCCAGTCATCTTCCAAATACATGAGGCATTGGGGGCCATTTTAGATCTCAACCATAACATTCCACTCTGGCCCCCAAAAGACTCACACATTTCTTTATGCAAAATGAATTTAGTACATCTCTAAGAGTTGCCAAAGTTTTAACAGTTCCAGCATTTCTGAAAAGTTCAAGTTCAAAGTCTCCTCTGAGACTCAAGGCAAACTCTTAGCTGAAAGCTCTTGTTAAAAATAAAAAAGAAAATTAAGCACTGCCTAAATACAATAACACAGGGTAAACATTTCCATTTTAAAAGTGAGAAATAGGGGGAAAAAGAGGAATAGGACAAAATCATGACTGAAACAAAATAGAGCAAACATAATATCCTATGACTTTGTCTCCAGCACCCAAGGCTAGTTGTGACAAGACATGAGTTTCAAAAGTCTTGGGCAACCTTGCCCTTATGGCATTGCTGGTTGCAGCCCTCATGGCCTCTCACTTGAACTGACTATACTCATTGCATGCAGCTTTTCCCAGTAGACATTCTACATTCCTGGCATGTCTAATTGCCTAGGGTCTCGACTGCACTTTCAGCTTCACTCTCACAGCTTCATGCACTGCCCTCTCAGGGGCACACTGCTTGGCCTCCAGGCTTTCTGAAATCTGAGTGGAAGCCTCCCTGACCCTACAACTCTTGCATTCTGCATGCTGGTAAAACTAAGATCATGTGATGATGCCAAGGTCTGCTGCCAAATCAAGCAGTAGTTATGACATCTTGAATCATAGCTGAAGAGGCTTGAGTGTTGGGATTTCTGAGCTCTGTGAAACAAATCACAGGGAACCAATTTGCTAGGTGGCCCCTTCTTGAACTGAGCCCTATGGGGCTCTCTTCTCAAAGCAAATTCTTTCAAAGTAGTCTATGTTTACTCTTTTACATCCTTGACCAACTGAAGGGTGGGATCTTGTGGATTCCTAAGATGCCCTCAAGGGCTCTATACTATTGTCCTGATTTAAAGTGCTTGGAATTTTTTTAATGTTAATATTCTCAGCAACCATACTCTCTTTGCCTCAACTTTGCAGGGGGTTCCTTCAAGTGAAATTGGAATCTTTTCAAATGGGCTTTTTAAAAAAAAAATTATTTTATTGGTACATTTTAGGTATACAATATGTTTACATTTATCATTGGGTGCTTGTACCTGTACATGTATCTTGGTTCTTATTTTTTTCCCCATTACCTGTGTACCCTTTACCCCCTCCACCCTTCCCTATTTACATAGATTTTGTTTCCATTTTTTTTTCTTTTCTCATAATTTTTCCTTTCCCTTCTTTCCTTTCTCCTTCCCCTCCTACCACCCCTACACCTTTGGACCTTTTAATATTTCAAATTATCAATTATTCATTTTAATTCTTATTTACCTTTTCACTTTCTTACACTAGACAAACTACTCAGTATTTACATGTGTGTCCTATTTATTTCACTTAAGAGGATGGCCTCAATATCCACCCATTTAGCTATAAATGTCTCTAGTTTCTCGTTCTTTATGGCTGGGTAGTACTCCATTTTATAAAAAAACACATCTTCTTTATCCAGTTTCCAGTTGATGGGCACTTGGGCTGTTTCCAAGCTTTAGCTATTACAAACTGTGCCGCTATAAACATGGGTGCACATATATCACTGTGGTATGATTCTTTGAATTCTTTTGGGAAGATACCTAGCAGGGGAATAGCTGGGTCAAATGGGACCTCTAGCCCTAGTTCTTTGAGGAATCTCCAAACTGATCTCCACAGTGGTTGCACCAGTCGGCACTCCCACCAACAATCAAGAAGGGTGCCTTTCTCTCCACATCCCTGCCAGCATTTGTTATTGGTTGATTTCTTGATAGCAGCCATTCTTTCTGGGGTGAGGTGGAATCTCAGTGTTGTTTTCATTTGCATCACTTGAATGACCAGTGATGTTGAACATTTTTTCATATGTTTATTTGCTGCTTTTACTTCTTTGTCTGAGAAATGTCTGTTCATTTCAGATGCCCATTTTTGAATTGGGTCTTTGAATTTGGGGGGTCTGATATTTTTAAGTTCTTTATATATCCTAGATAGTAGTCCTAAAAAAATAAAAAATAAGAAAAGATAGTAGTCCTTTGTCTAAGGTACAGCTGCTAAAATTTTTTTCCCACATTGTAGGTTGTCTCTTAGACTCTATTGGTGGTTTCTCTTGCAGGGCAGAAGCTTTTTAATAAGATGAGATCCCAGTTGTTGATTCTTTGTGCTAGTTCCTGTGCTACTGAGGTTTTGTTCATAAAGTCTTTTCCTATGCCAATGTCTTCAAGAGTTCTACCTAACATTTTCCAGGAAGTTTAGTGTTTCTGTCTTAATATTTAGATCTTTAATCCACTCTGACCTTAGTTTAGTGCCTGGTGATAGGTATGGGTCTAGTTTTAATCTTTGGCAGGTTGAAATCCAGTTCTTCCAGCACCATTTATTAAATAGGCTATCTTTCCTCCAATGAGGATGGTTGGCTCCTTTGTCAAAGATGAGATGGCTGGGGCCGGGGATTTAGCTCAGTACTGTCGCCTGCCTTCCAAGCGCGAGGACCCAAGTTCGATCCCCGGTACCAAAAAAAAAAAAGGATGAGGCGGCTGAGTATGTTTGAAGTTGTTTCTGTATCTTCTAATCTATTCCACTGATCCTCGGGTCTGTTTCTTTGTCAGTACCATGCTTGGATGTATGAAACGATGAACAGATAGGCTCCCAATAATCTGATATAAATACAGAGCTGAGTCATTGTTCAATTTTAATATTCTGTACATTGTCACCTTGAATAACTGTTATTCCACTAATTCAAATGACTTTACTCAATGAAATTTTCTTGTTGAGGACGAAATCACTTGACAATGACTCCACCTCCCACTGCTTTCTTCTGATTCCTTGGAGATGTGGCTATTAAAGTGCACTTCCAAGTTTCTTCAAACAGCTTTGACCTATGCTTCCATCTCATGAATTCCAAGACAGTATTAAGCTGATGCATATTTTCATAAATCTGGACCCCTCAGAGCTCATCCTCCGGCCTCGGCGCGTGGCGTGGGGTGCGGCGAGCGGGCCCGGCTCAGCCTCGGCCCTTGGCAAGCTGCGGCCCGGTTCAGTCGCCCCTCGTACGGCCGGCCATGCACTCCTTGTCTGGGCTCACATGGGCTTTTTGATCCTGTTTCTCACTGTACATCTGGCTACAAGCTACTAGCAATACCTATGCTACAGTCTGAATGTTGGGCTACCTTCAAATTTCCTCCACCAGATTAATTAGTCCCTTGCCCTTAATCTCAGTCTCCTGTAAAGTCTCAGAACATGGGCAAAATGTAGATACATTTTCTATCAGTGCATACCATGCATGGCCTTGAGTCCAACTGCCAATGCAGTCCTTGTTTCCAACTGATTAGTCATTACTGTCTGCATTTTTCTCAGTATTCTGATTTTCTGAGCTTTGACCACAACCCTCCATCAACCCTGGGTTACAGCATTCTCATCACTAGGATTCACATAAGTTGTGGGGACCATTGTAGATCTCAACCGTAAATATATTAGTATACTACAAGTTCTGACTTTCTTGCAGATTGCCTCAGTATCCTTCAATATCCAATTACACTACTCTTCCTCTGGATCTCTTCTCCTGCTTCCACAAATATTCTTACAAACCTCACCTCCAACACTCCTGCATTTCAGTTATAAAGTTATATCAATAGAGTTCTTTTCTTTCATTTGTTCTTACTACTCATTCTTTCTGAATGACTCCCTGTCCTTTGTTCTTTCTTTTTCCTTCTCCCATCCACTACATCCCAGACTAGCTGTCTGTATTAGTATGTTATAGCCTTTATGTGTTATGGCAAAAAGTGTGTAATTGCTAAAACAAGTCTTAATGTACATGACTGACATATGATTGGATCTCTTGATGTTTATAAAACCAGTAGGGATTCTCTTCTTGCAACACACTGACTGGGTCTGATCCTATTAAATTGAGTAGGTTGAAAAGGGATATAAAGAGCATAATACAACCAAAGCCAAGATCACATCACTCAGAAACAGACACTAAGTAAAGAGATCTCCATCCTAGCAACAAAATCTTTCCACTCTAATTGCTCCTCGACCCTCAGTGAACATACATGCTCATGCACATGCACACACACACACACACCCACACTCACACACACCAGTAAAAATAAGAGAAAACAAAACAACAAATTGCTTCCAAAAACTCTCAGTTCCCTCAAAGATGATTAATGAGAAGAGATTTTTTTTTTTAAGTATGAAGAGGGGGCCGGGGATTTAACTCAGTGGTTTTGCCACCTGCCTCACAAGCTCCAGGACCCAAGTTCGATCCCTGGTACCAAAAAAAAAAAAGAAGAAAAAGAAAAGAAAAGGAAAGGTAAGCAATTAAGCAAAGTGGAAAAATAAAGGAACCAGCAACAGGAAAGTAGCATAATGACAGGAATCACTCAGTACCTTTCAGTAGTAACTCTCAATGTAAATGGTCTAAACTTTCTAATCAAAAGACACAGACTAGCAGATTAAATAAAAAAACAGAACTTGACTGTATGTTGCATACAAAAGACACACCTAATCCTTAAAGAAGCTAATAGACTAAAATCAAAGGATAGAAAATGATATTCCATGCAGCAGAAACACAAAAGCAAACAGGAGTAGTTATCCTATTTTCATGCAAAGCAGACTTCAAGTGAAACTGCTCAGAAGAGGCAAAAAATATCACTATTTAATGGGTAAGGGAACTCAACAGGAACAGATAAAGATTACAAATATATATGCACCAAATATCAGGACACCCCAACCTAAAACAAATACTACTGAACATAAACGATCACTACGATCATAGCAGGGGACTTTAGTACACCACTATGACAGATAGGCAGAATAATTAGACAAAAAAAATGAGCAAGGAAATATCTGAATTGAACCAAACCTTTGAACAAATGGACTTAATATCTACAGAATGTGCCACCCAACCACAATAGAATACATATTTTTCTCTGTAACACACAAACCAATCTCCAAAAATAGATCACATAACAGGCTAGAAGGTATGTTTAAATAAATACAAAAGAATCAAAATAATCACATGCATATTGTCAGATCATAGCACAATGAAACTAGAAATCAATGGCAAGAGAAACCACAGAAATTATGCAAACATGTGGAAATTAAATAATTCACTTTTGAATAATCAGTGTGTCACAGAAGAAATCAAGGAAGAAATTAAACAATTAGAATCAAATAATAAGGGCTGTACAACATACAAGATTCTATGGGAAACAATGAGGGCAGTCTCAAGGGGGAAGTTCATAGCTGTGAATGCCCACATTAGAAAAACAGAACAATCCCAAATAAATAACCTAATTATGCTCCTCAATATCCAAGAAAAACAACAACAACCCAAAACCCAAAACTGGTACAGAAAGGAAATAATAGAACTGAAATTAATAAAAGTAAGACTGACAAAACAATACAAAGAATTAAGAGGGTTGATTCTTTGAAAGAATGAAGAAAACAGACAAACCCTTGGCCAAACTTACCAAAATAAGGAAAAAAAATACTCATATCAATGTAATTACAAATGAAAAAGTCAAAGTCACAGTGGAAACCCCCCAAAATCAAAGGATTATAAGTAACTACTTTTGAAAACCTGTATTCCAGTAAGTTGGAAAATCTAGAAGAAATGGATATATTCCTAGTCACATATGAATTATCAAAATTGAACCAAGAAAATACAAAGTCCCTAAACAGTCCAATAACAGGCAAAGAAATTGAGAACATAAGAAACAAAGAAAAGCTCAGGACCTAATGGACTCACCACTGAATTTTACAAGAAATTCAGTGCTTCAGTGCTCCTCAAATTGTTCCATGAAATCAAAAAAGAGGTAGTACTGCCAAAACCATTCCTTAAATCTGGCATTACCCTGATAGCAAAGTCAGATGAGGACCTAACAAAAAAAGAAAAATATACCAATATGCTTAGTGAAGATAGATGAAAAAATTCTCAACAGGATAGTCACAAACAAAATACAACCAATCATTAAAAAGATCACACATCATGAGCAAATTAATTTCATCCCAGAGATATGACTTAGCTCGGTGGCACCATGCCTGCCTGGCAAGTGCAAGGTCCTGAGTTTAATTCCCAATACCAAAACAAACAAACAAACAAACAACCCCCCCAAGACATAAATCAGTAAAGGTAATATCCTATATAACAGAAGTAAGGATAAAATTATATGATTATTTCAATAGATGCAGAAAAGCCTTTGAGAACATCCAACCCCCATTCATGATAACAACCTTGCAAAAATTGGTAAGGAAAGACCTTACCTTAAAATGATTGAAGCCAGCCAGGGATTTAACTCAGTGGTTTCGCCGCCTGCTGCGCAAGCGCAAGGACCCGAGTTCGATCCCCAGTACCAAAAAAAAAAAATGAAGCCATTTATGACAAACCCATTGCCAACATCACACTCAATGGGGGAAAAACTGAAAGCATTCCTACTAAAATCAAGAACAGGATAAGCATGTCCACTCTCACCCCTGTCTGTGCCAGCCTACTGAATACACACTTGTCTAACTAGAACGCTCTTCTCCCAGGCCTTCACAAGGTTTCTTCTTAACACATCCCCTGCTCAGATGGCCTGTCCTGATTTTGCTCCTGGTAAGTACAACTCCACATTTTATTTATGTCACCATTCCATTTTCCTTGTCAGTAAATATGCTGCTTTCAAAAAGGCACTAGCTTGTTTTTCACTGTGACTTCCTGTCTCCCCACACTGAAATCTAAGCTCCCTTCTGACCCTTCCCACCTGTCTAATCTTGAGTACCTATAGATTCATCCCTCATAGGCTTCTGGGCTAGAAGAAGCCTGTCTTGTTTCTCTAAAGGCCATGAGAGGTTCCATGTGTCCTAAACTCTTTTGGGGGCCAAGGTTGCTGAGTCTATCTGGAGTTTAACTCCAAGCTGCAGCATCTGACCAATGCCATATCTAGAGAAGATTCTCAAAGAGCACTGATGGAATTGCAGTGAGGATGGGAAAGGAGGCACTCAGCAGAAGTTGTGTGACCCAGATTGGCCTGGTAATTCTCATCAGGGTTTTCTGGTACACCTAGTTAGGTAAAGCTCACAAAGGAGAAATCTTCAAACATCCACACTAAAGAAGCCTTGAGGAGAAAGGAAAATGTAGAGTACGGACGCCGTGACAGTTAGTATAATCCTGATGTGTCAATTTCATTGGATGAAGAAACACATGGCAAATTAGTAGAGCACACTCCTTGGTGTGCCTAGATGTCAGAGGTGTGGGCTTGAGTACTAAAAATGGCTCCCTGCCAACTCCTCTCTGGCACTGCTCCCTTGCTCTGATCCCGGTCCTCCATGAATTCAGCAGCTTTGCTTTGCTCCACCACACCCTTCTGCCATGATGTTCCTGCATTGGAGCTAGCTGATTGTAGCCTGAATCTTCCCAAATCGGGACCTAAGTTAACTCTTTCCTCTTTTAAGTTGTAATTGTCTGATGTTTTGCCCAGCAGGCGGGATTTAGCTCAGTGGCACCACCCCTGCTTCACATGCACAAGGTCCTGAGTTCGATCCCTGGTACCAGAAAAAACAAACAAACAAACAAAAAATGTTTTGTCCAGCAATGGGAAATGTAACTAATATAGGAAATCGGTACCAGAGAAGTGGAGTCAGTGCTGTGACTGTACCTGACCATGTGGTTTAAAAGAAGCCCTTGGAACTTCTTTATGGGAGGAGCTTGAAAAGATCTGGAGAAGTGGGCAAGGAATGATAAAGAGCTTTTTAAAAGTTTTTAATTATAGGGCAGGGAATGTAGCTCAGCGGCACAGTGCCTGCCTAGCAAGTGGATGGCACTGAGTTCGATTCCTGGTACCAAAAAAAGTTTTTAATTATATAGTTTCCTGTTCCAAAAATAATTTAAAGTAGTTTGAATGGTTATATACAAATACTGCAATGTTAACATGATGAAATGGTGATAAAAAGTTAGACTAATAACCCACAAAACAAAGTAAGGCCAATAAAAGAGCATAACATGAATCCCATGGACTTCCCAAATAACAGCCACACTTGATTCTAAACTAATGCAGCTGATGTGCAGATACAACATAATCAGTCACATGAGTCCTATTGTTTAATTTTCTGTCTTTCTTTTTGTACTGGGGATCAAACTTGGGGCCTTGCACTTGTGAGGCAGGCAGTGGAACCACTGAGCTAAATCCCTGGCTCTGTTTAATTTTCTTCTTAAAATCACACCAATTGCTCTGGAAAACCTGATTTAAAAATCAGAATTTCCCCATCAGTTCTTTGTGTGGTGTTTTTTTTTTGTTTTTTTTTTTTAAGACAGGGTCTCATTATGTAGCCCAGACTGACCTCAAACTCTCTGTGAACCGCCTGCCTCAGCCTCTCAAGTGCTGGGATTCCAGGCGTGAGCCACCATGCCCAGCTCCCTATGGGTTCTTATTATAAGCTGGAACTCTATCCTGTGATAGCTCCTACATTGAATTCCTAACCCCAGTGTCTCAGAATGTGACCTCATTTGAAAACAGGATCACTGTAGATGTAAGTAGTTCGTATGTAGGAGGCTACCAGGGTGGGCAGTAATCCTTTATAAAGACTGGTATTCCTACAATAAAGGAGAAATTTGAGTGCAGGCAACACTGAAGGAAAGTGCTATGTTAAGACACAGGGAGAAGATGACCACCTAGAAGACAAGGAGAGGGGCCTGGACAGATCTTTCCACTGTGGCCCTCAGAAGGAACCCTGCTGTTATCTTTATGTCAGACTTCCAGCCTCCAGTCTGTGAGATGATACTGTTCTGTTGTGAAAGCCACACAATCTATAGGACATTGTTATGGAGCCTGGGGACACTGACGTGGTTCTTCTAGAGAGGAGAATCCAGTGAGTTCCACAGGCTGCTGCTCCTGAGCCCACAGGGTGCTTCACTTCAGGGTCTCTGGAGGGCCTGCATCTTCTCTTCTGTCTGGGGACTCAGTACTCTGAATCTGCCTAACCTAGAGCTATCTCAGAATATCAAAAGTGGGTTCTGACTCTGCTCTGGGCTGACGGTACTGTGATGAGATGACAGTGTATGTGTGTAGAAGGGGAAGTGGTACAGAATAGAAGCTAAGGCTTCAGACACCACTGCCAGGCAGCCTGGTTATGTCCTGTCTCCCCGACTTCCAGCTCTGGGACTCTGGGTTGATCTCTCCACACTTGCTGCCATATATGCAAAAATGAGAGTGATTATAGTCATACTTTCCACACATAGTTGATACAAACACTAAATTATTTAATATACTTAAAAGTTAATACCTACAGGGGCCAGGGATTTAGCTCAGTGGTTTTGCTGCCTGCTGCGCAAGCTCAAGGACCTGAGTTCGATCCCCAGTACAAAAAAAAAACACGTTAATACCTGCAGTAGAATCCAAAGAATATCTGGTACATGATAAGGGAACAGTTGGAGTTGGCTATTTTGCCAACTTTTTATTATTATTATTTTGTTATTGTTATGTAATGACAATAAAATTATCATTATCTCAAGATATGGAAACTATCAACTTTCATCCGAATCTTCAAAGGCCCCGTGCCAGAATGACACAACTGATGAGTGGGTGGATCACACAGCTTTAGAAATCCTCATATACACCATTTCTTTCAGGTTTTGATGGACACTAAATGGCAAAGAGCCCCAGGCAGTACTCCCAAGCAGAACCTGGGGCAGCTGTTCTGGGATGCCTATGACATGAGGAACCATTGGCTTTAACGGTCACTGTTCCAGGAGGGGAAGACATCCCCCGTAACAGGGGTCCAGGGACAAATGCCTGCTTACAGAGCCTGTACCCTCCACTTGGAAGTGAGCTGAGGAAGATCCTGAGGGTACAGTTAAAGCTATCTTACAAAAATAATGGGGGGTACACTCTAACACAAAGACTAAAGGATAACAGAGGCTCTGTAGTTCTCTATCCTGTCAGAAGACTACAAAAATTATGGATTGAGGGGACTAGGGTTGTCACTCAGTGGTAGGGCACGTACCTGGCATTTTGGAGGGCTTGGGCTCCATCCCTAGGACTGTGAGCAAGAAGGAGAACAAGAGGGGATGGGGAGAAGAAGGAGGGAAAGGAGGAGGAGAAAGAATTCCTACTAAGCATTACACTTAAATCTTGGTGGCCAAAATAGGGCCACATGGACACCCCTACCTGGAAAATAATTATTTTCACCTGGGCATATAACCATCTTGAACAAAATCAGGATTTGGTTTTTAAGGGAAAAAACCAGAATTTATTTTGGGTTAAGCATCTAAAAGTGCTTGCCAAAATTACTTAGGGTGTTTTTGAATGTCTATGAAAGAATTTCGTATAGAGGAATTTTTCTTTTTAACCACAGATGTAGAAGGTTGAGTTAATAATTTTCTACAGTTTATAATACATTATCAGCATTGGTTTTTTGTTAGTTTGTTTGTTTGTTTTGTTTTGTTTAGCCAGGGTCTCGCTATGTAGTTCAGGCTGGCCTTGAACCCACCTATGTAGCCCATGCTGGCCTCGAACTCATGGTGATCCTCCTGCCTCAGCCTGCTGAGTACTGGGACTACAGGCACGCGTCACCAAGCCTGGCTCAGCATTGGTTTGTGTAGGTCTTCTCTTTCACTGTTGCTTGGTTGTTTGCTTATTCCCTTTATCTCCATAAACTATCTTCATTTTCCTTTGCCATCCAACAATCATTTTGATAGTAGTGTATATATATGTATCTTTTTTGTTTGTTTATTTGTTTCTATTACCAGGAATCAAACTTAGGGCTTTGTGCTTGCCGGGCAGGCGCTGTACCGCTGAGCCACATCCCTGGCCTGATAGTAGTATATATTTAATTTTCTTACCTAACCAACTTTATTGAGGTATAATTTACAAATAATAAATTTCACCAATTTTAACTATCCATTTCAGTGAGATTTGACAAATTGTATGCAACCAGGTAACTGCTACCACAGTCAAAATATAGAAAATTTTGTCACTAGAACATTTATTTACCTTGTACCCTTTGTAGACCTCAGTGCTTAAGGTTCCCTTTACTTTCCCCTCATCCCTGGTATCATCAATTGACTTTTATTTATGGAGTTTTACTCTTTCTGGAATTTCACATAAATTATGTTACAAACCTGGCCATTTTCATGACTTCTTTGGAAAAATGTCTGTTCAGATCCTTTGACTTTTTTTCTCAATACAGGGAACTGAATCTATGGTCTTGCTCATACTAAATGAACACTATACAATTGAGCTACACCCCAGCCCTTTTTGTTTTGTTCAGTTTGAGAGAGGCTCTTGCTGAGTCGCCCAGGCTGGCCTTGAAGCTGCAATCCTCCTGCCTCAGCCTTGCAGGTAGCTGCAATTACAGATGTGCACCATCTCATTCAGCTGTTGCTTGTTTGTTTTGATTCATGGTCTCATTATGTAGCCCTGGCTGGCCTCAGACTCACAGGGATCCCACTGCCTTAGCCTCCTGAATGCTCAGATTACAGGAGTTCGACACACTTGGGGTGTTTGTTTTTTCAAGGCCCAGGCTTAATGCCTGCTCTCACTTCAGGACTGTAGTGTCTGCTGCCAGGATGCCTTCCATTTTTTAACTGAACTGTTTGTTTTCTTTCTGTTGAGTTTTTTGAGTTTCTTATATATTTTGGATATTAACTACTTATCACATGCAGAGTTTGCAAATACTCTCCTATTCTTTGGGTTGTCTTTTCACTCTGTTGTTTCCTTTAGTTTGTCTTTTCATTTTAATTTTTTGGTAATTTGTGTCTTCTCTTTTTTTTTTTTCTTTTCTTTTTTAAAATGGGCTGTCACTGTATTGCCTAGGCTGGCCTCAAAATCATGAGCTCAAGCGATCTTTGTGCCTCATCTTCCAGAATACCTGGGCTGTAGGGACACACCACAGAGCCCAGCTTTTATTTTTTTGATTAGTCTGACTACAGGTTTATTAATTTTATTGATTTTTTCAAATAATCAGGTCATGGTTTTATTAATTATTAAACTATTTCCCCATATTTATTTAATTAGTTTTCATTGCTACCCTTCCCCCCATTTCTGGTACTAGGGAGGAACCTAGGGCTTTGTGCATGCCAGGCAAATGCTTCACCACTGAGCTATATTCTTAGCCTTTTTAATTTTTCTTTTATTTATTTATTTTTTGGTGCCAGGGATTGAACTTGGTCCTTGTGCTTGCGAGACAAGTGGCAGAACCACTGAGCTGAATCCCTGGTCCCTTATTTTTCATTTTGATACAGGGTCTTGCAAGATTTCCCAGGCTGGCCTCAAACATAAAATTTTCCTGCCTCGGCCTCTAGAATAGCTGGGAGCGTAAGTGCATGCTGCTACACTCAGTTTCGCTGTTACCTTTATTGTTTACATTCTTCTGCTTACTTTAGGTTTAATGTACTTTCTCTTTCAAGTTTCTTATAGTGGCAACTAGACCTTTTACTTTACATTTTTTTTCTTTTAAATAAGCATTTATAGCTATAAATTTCTCTTTTAAAATTGCTGTGTCCTCACATGTGTAAATACTGAATAGTTTCTCTGGTGTGAAAAACTAAAAGTGTAAATAAGGATCAAAATGTATAACTGATACTATGAAATAGGAAGAAAAGGTCTAAAGGAATAGGGGAAATGGGAGGGGTAGGGGAGAGGAAAGAAGGGAAAAGAAAAAAATGTGAGAAAAGGAAAAAAATGGACACAAATTATTTATAGAGAGGGCAGGATGGACAGGGTGGAGGGAGGGCCGGGGAATGGGGAAAAAATAAGAACCAAGATACATCATGTAAAGGTACAAGATTCCAATGAT